>NC_142929.1:79191972-79199472 GCF_046866305.1 Octopus bimaculoides
CCTTACTGGCAGCATCTCTGTACATGGCTCGCACAGCTCTCACTAACCATTCTTCTATCCCAAGTTTCCTCATTGACCACCAGATAAGGGATCGGGGGACCCTGTCAAAGGCTTTCTCCATGTCAACGAAAGCCAGGTACAGAGGTTTATCCTTAGCTAGGTATTTCTCCTGCAACTGTCTCACTAGAAATAAGGCATCGGTAGTGCTTTTACCTGGCACGAACCCAAACTGCATCTCATCTAAATTGATTCGCTCCCTAATTAGTTGGGCTATGACCCTCTCTGTAACTTTCATAACCTGATCTAACAGCTTGATGCCTCTGTAATTATTTGTATCTAAAGCGTCCCCTTTACCTTTGTAGCAGTTGACTATGATGCTGCTACACCAGTCATAGGGTATGACTCCTTCGTGTATCACCTGGTTCGTAATACGGGTGACTAGGCTATAGCCAACACTGCCAGATATTTTGAGCATCTCTGCAGTGATTCCTGATGGGCCGGGGGCTTTCCCGGTCTTCATACTCTTAATTGCTTTATCTACCCTGGTACTATCAACTCGGATAGCTGGTCCCTCTATTGGGTCGACATAAGGCAGGCTCTCTTTCTCCCATTCATTCTCTTTATTAAGCAATCTATCGTAGTGGCATCTCCAGACCTCTTTCTTTGCATCCTCATTTAATGCAAGCGTACCATCATCCATGCGAACACATTTCTCTCCTACAACATCACTATTCTCTCTCCTACACTGTCTTGCAACCCGAAATACCTCGAGTCTTTGGTCCTCACGGCGCAGAACATTGGCAAATCTTTCCTTATCTGCTTCCCCTCTGGCTAAATAAACCTGTCGCCTAGCCTCCCTTCTGGCACATTGGTACAATTCCCTGCTACCACCGTTCTTCCAGTCCTTCCAAGCTTGTTTCTTTTGTCTAATAGCCCTGTCTACCTCCTTGTTCCACCACCACGTTACTCTGGGTTGGGAGGGGACCTTACACCACCCACAAATCTGGTCGGTGGCTTTCAACAGGTTGTCCCGCAGAAATCTCCAATTGTCTTCCACGTTGTATGATGCTATATCCCCTTCTATTTCGTTAAATGCTTCAAGTAACTTGTCTCTAAGTCTCTGTCCGTTTGCAGGGTCTTTAAGCTTCCACACCCTTCTTCTCCAAGCCTGTCTAATTCTGGGCACCCATTTTGCCTTGATCCCAAAGTCGCTAACTACTAATCTATGTTGTGGGGTACATTCTTCGCCAGGGTAGGTTTTGGCATTTATAAGCCGCCCTCTTTCCCTATTTCTGGCGAGGATGTAGTCGATTTGGCTAGAGTGTCTGCCGGAGCGGTAGGTGACTAGGTGACTGGCAGGTTTCCTGAAGTTGGTATTGCAGACCATAAGATTGGTTGCATCACAGAACTCCAGCAGTCTGGTTCCCTCCTCGTTGCGGGAACCGAAGCCATAGCCTCCATGTATGCCATGGAAGCCCCCAGCACGACGTCCGACATGACCGTTGAAGTCTCCAGCCACAAAGAGAAGGTCCCTGTCACTCGTCGACGAGGTAGTTTGCAAGAGGGTGTCATAGAATTGTTCTTTCAGACCATCTGGTAGCCCAGGTTGAGGTGCATAGGCTGAGATGACAGTAGCTAATCTATGATGAAGCACTAGTCTGATCTTAAGTACTCTGTCACTTACTCTAACGACCTCGATTACCTTATCCACCCATTTCTCCGCTAGAAGTATTCCTACGCCCCCGACCCCGTCAGTGTTCCCTGCCCAGAAAATCTTGTACCTGTGTTCTTTGCCTGTGAGGAACCTTGCAGAACCTCCTCTCCATCTTACTTCCTGGATGCAGCACATATCTACGCATCTCCGTTCAAGCATCTCAACAATTTCACCAGATCTACCTTTCAGCGTGCCGACGTTGAGAGTGCCAATCCTAACAGTATGGGTGTTGGGGGTGTGGGCCTGTAGCCTGGGAAGGGGAAAAGCAGTGTCGTGTACCTGAAAAGAAAACTTGCAATTGGAAGAATTCATAAGCAAAACAGTACCTACAACCTGCAAACATTTCTCAACCTTAATGCGCTACCCAAAGGTAGGGGAGAGGATGGCCAAGGCCACTAGATGGGTTCCGGGAGACAGCCGAGGTTGACAGGATGACAGAGGAATGAACTTCCGGTGGAGGGGGTGGGATGACAGAGGAATGAACTTCCGGTGGAGGGGGTGGGATGACAGAGAAATGAACTTCCGGTGGAGGGGGTGGGATGACAGAGGAATGAACTTCCGGTGGAGGGGGTGGGATGACAGAGGAATGAACTTCCGGTGGAGGGGGTGGGATGACAGAGGAATGAACTTCCGGTGGAGGAGGTGGGAGGGCGGGTTACCGCCAGCGAGTAGATAGGGCTCTTAATTGTAGATTTTAAATATTTGAGAGACAACAATGCATAAATCGTAATTTTTAAAAGAGCAATGAATTCTGGGTGATTAGAATATAACGTAGCATGAATTTAGGAAGCTTAGAAAATGAATAAGCATGAATTTAAGACAACAACTGAATTCAATTGAATTTCATGGAGAGAAACAAGATAAATAATAGGGGGCAACTAAAGCGCGAAGGTATTATGAGATGTTTGAGGCCGTAAATAAATAAAAAATCTCTATCTTATCTGCATCTTGGAGATTTCGTCGTAGTATGTCAGCGAGATAATTTAGAATGGGTTTCTCATTTATATATAGCCAGAACCTGAAGACCTTAAGGAAAAACTACGAAAGAGAGAGAGAGGATGGAGGGGTAGACAGAGGCATGGCGGGAGAAAAGATCATCATCATCATCATCATATATATATAGAAAGAGAGAGAGAGAGAGAGAGGGGGGACCAGTCAAGCAGCACATCACGCTGTAATTCTTGGGCACACACACACACGTATACACACATACATTATCCTCATCATCGTTTAACGTTCATTTTCCATGCTGTCATGGGTTGGACGATTTGACAGGAGCTGGCTAGGCAAAAGACTGCACCAGGTTTCAATGTCTGTTTTGGCATGGTTTTTACAACTAGACGCCCTTCCAAATACCAACCACTTTATAGTGTGAACTGGATACTTTTTATATGGTACCAGCACTGGCAGGGTCACCAAGTAACTTGCAAGACTAAGATCCTTTGAGAGAGGAGGGGACATTGGAGGAGGTGATCTTGTGCCAGATGATAAAAGGTTAAAGTGTAAGAGAGAGACAGAAATGGGTGTCTAGCTCTAGAGGAGATACATGGTTACTCATTTAGAGAGAGAGAGAGAGAGAGAAGTGATCAACATTGAGATCAGAAACAGGTGTGTTACTATAGAGGAGATACATGGTTAATCAGTCAGAGGGAGAGAGCAAAAGTAAGAGAGAGAGTAGAAGATAGTGAGAGTGCAAGAGAGAGCAGGAGAGAGATGGTGATGAAGTGCCAAGGCATACTCACTAGGAGATCAGAATATGAATGAGATGGTAGAATAGAGCAAAGTACAAATAGATGGTGGCAAAGTGTCAGGGCGTACCCTCAAGGTACGGGGGGGGGGGGTCAGAATATAAACGGTAGAGTATTGCCAAAGGTGTATGAGGAAGGAGTAGAGACTTCACATGAATACAAAGAGTGTGAGTGTGGGGAATGCTGTGACTGGTGAAACCTGGGTATATAGAGGTAGTGGGGGAAAACAGGATAGCAGTGATACAGGGATCAGAGCAAGGAGGACAGGACTGGGAAGCAAGAGATAAGCATAAGCATAATGCATGAAAAGCAGAAATGTGAGGAAAAAAAAGAGATGTAGTTTGGTTTGTTGGGGTAAGGTGTGGAGAAAGTATTTTTGTAGTTACATGTGAACAGAACCCACAGAAATTCTAGAACTCAGTTTCGCTATAGTGGGTGGGTTTTTTCAAGAATCTCATATTGTCAGGCATCTTGGTCCCTTGTCATCTCCTCTATGAGGCCCAGCATCCAAAGATCGGTCTTCACCACTTCATCCCATGTCTTCCTCTTCCACAGGAGCCACCTACTTATAATGATCTGCACTTCTTTATACAGCTGTCTTCGTTCATATGCATCACATGTCCAAACCAATGTAGTCAGCTCTCTTGCATGCTGCATCTGATTCCTCTTATGCCCAACGTTTTTCTCAGTACATTTGCATATATACGTATACTCTCTCTTTTAGTTGTTTCAGTCATTTGATTGTGGCCATGCTGGAGCACCGCCTTTAGTCGACCAGGACTTATTCTTTGTAAGCCTAGTACTTATTCTATCGGTCTCTTTTGCCAAACCACTAAGTTACGGGGACATAAACACACCAGCATCAGTTGTCAAGTGATGCTGGGGGGACAAACACACACACACACACACACACACACACACACACACACACACACACACACATATATATATATGTATATATATATATATATATATATATATATACACACACATATATACGACGGGATTTTTTCAGTTTCTGTCTACCAAATCCACTCACAAGGCTTTGGTTGGCCCGAGGCTATAGTAGAAGACACTTGCCCAAGGTGTCATGCAGTGGGACTGAACCCAGAACCTTGTGGTTGGTAAGCAAGCTACTTATCACACAGCCTCTCCTGCGCCTATATATATATATATATATATATATATATATATATATATATTTGACAGGGAGGACAACAAAAGAAAGACAGAGACCTCAATATTATGCAAATAGAGGAATTTATCTGTAAAAATATGTGACACTTATTCAATAGCCATGATAAAACTCCGAGTTTCGGATGCCAGGGTGGGAGCCCATGCCAACATCTCTTCAGTTATCCGGCCAATTGAAAATTCCTGTGAATATACGTATATATAGGTGAGTTGATTTGGTAGATGGAAACTGAAAGAAGCCTGTCGTATACATGTGTATGTGTTTGTGTGTCTTTGTGTTTGTGTATGTCCCCCACCACTGCATGACAACTGATTTTGGTGTGTTTACATTCCTGTAACTTAACAGTTTGGCAAAAGAAACTAATAGAATAAGTACCAGGCTTTAAAAAAATGTACTGGGATCAATTCATTTGACTAAAAATTCTTCAAGGTGGTGCCCCAGCATGGTCACAGGCTTGGAAGTGCTACTATGAAAGGTTACTAAATGTAGAGAATGCATGGGAGAAGTAGGGCCTGCCTAGCATGGACCAAACAGAGGGACTGGTTATCCAAATCAACAGTAGCTTAGTAGATAAAGCAGTTAAGGGTATGAAGCCCATCAGGAATTACTGCTGATGCTGAAAATATCTGGCAGAGAGGGATAAGGCCTAGTCACCTGTATAATTAATCAAGTTGTCGGTGAAGGAGTCATACCCAACGACTGGTGTGGCAGTACCATATCAACTGCTAGAAAGGTAAAGGTAATTCCTTAGATAGAAATAATTGCAGAGGCATCAAATTACTGGATCAGGTGATGAAATTTACAGGAAGGTCATAGCTCAGTTAATCAGGATGAAAGTTAGCCTAGATGAGATGCAGTTTGGTGTGGTGCCAGGAAGAAGCACTACCGATGTTATCTTCCTAGTGAAGCAGCTGCAGGAGAAATACTTGGCCAAAAATAAACTTCTGTATATGGTTTTTGCTGACATGGAGAAAGCCTATGACAGGGTCCCATGCTCTCTTATGTGGTGGGCAGTGCAGAAGCTAGGAATAGATGAGTCATGGGGGAGAGCTGTACAAGCTATGTAAGATGAAAATCGCCAATAAGTATAGCAAGGAATTTAATATACAGGTAGGAGTTCACTGAGGATCATTTCTCAGCTCCCTCTTGTTTATTATTGTCTTCCTGGCCATAACAGAGGAATTAAGACAGACTGTCTTTGGGAGCTCCTCTACTCTGATGACCTTTTCCTTATTGCTGAATCACTACCAGAACTAGAGAAGAAATTTTAGATGGGGAAGCAGGATCTGGAATCAAAGGTCCTTAGCATTAATTTAGCAAAGACCAAAGTTCTAGTAAGTAGGAAAAGAGACAAATCACAGACCACTTCAGGGAAATGGCCCTGCTTGATATGTAGAAAAGGTGTAACCAATGCAAACTATAGACACATAAGAGGTGCAGAGGTATCACAAGAAGGTTAACAGAGAAAGTAATCTTTATATGTGGAAGAAGTACAAGTACAATAACACAAAGAATGTACAGAAAATAGAATCCCTCTAATGTCAGGGGAGATCTTTAGAAGTTGTAGATAGTTTCCATTACTTAGGTGACCAAACTAGCAGTGGAGGAGAGAGTTCTGAAAGTGTAGTTGCTCGAATAAGAACAGGCAGGGCAAAGTTCAGAGAGCTGCTACCTCTGACAGTGGCAAAGGGCCCCTCCCTCAGAGTGAAAGGCAGATTGTATGATGCCTGTGTTTAAACAGCTATGCTACATGGCAGTGAAACAGGGGCTTTAGCTGCAGAGGACATGTAAAGGTTTGAAAGAAATGAAACCAGCATGCTCTGCTGGATGGGTAATGTTAGTGCACATGTACAACAATGTGTAAGTGATTTAAGAGAGAAATTAGGTACAGGAGGTATCAGCTGTTGCATGCAAGAGAGAAGACTGTGCTGGTATGGTCATGTGATGCATAACGAAGTGCCAATCTCTAATTGTGGAGGGAGTGTGTGGAAGGAGCAGACCCAGGAAGACATGGAGTGAATATATTCTCAATCCTTCAAAAACAAACAGCTCAATGATTGGACATATTTTCACAGAAGTTTGTCAACAAATGACACAATATTCTGTATCAATGGTCAATTGTTTACAATCAACATGTTTCTACCCACACACTCACTTGCACATGCACACACACAACAGGCTTCTTCTATACAGTTTCTGTCCACAAATTTTAACCAAAAGGCATCAGTTGACCAAAAGCTTCAATAGAAAACACCAAGATGCTTTGCAGTGTGATGAAATTCAAGGACCATGGCATTACAGAGTGAACTTGCTAAATGCATACCTATGCTTGTATATATAAATGGTTGGCAACAGGAAGAGCATCTAACTGTAGAGGCCATATCAAAGCAGATATTGGACTTCAGCACAGCCCTCTGCTTTGTCATTTCCTGTTAAACCAGTCAACTCGTGCTAGCATAGCAAAAGGGACATTAAATGATTATGGTGATGATGATGATGATAATGAGGAACATGATGATATATATACTTTAATAAAACAGATGTCTATGTTTGTGTTTGTGAATGAGTGTCTCTATGTGTGATAAACAATTCTTTCTACTATAAGCACAAGACCTGAAATTTTAGAAGAGAGGTTTAGTCAATTACATTGATCCCAGTAAACAACTGGTATTTATTTTATTGAGACCATAAGAGAGAAAGGCAAAGTCAACCCTGGCAGAATTTGAACTCAGAACAAAATGCCACTATGCATTTTGCCTGACATGCAAATGATTCTGGTAGGAAAGTTACCCATCTATTAAAACAATCATTCTAAGATAAATCAACAAGTGTCGTTCAAACTG
>NC_142929.1:79204472-79271972 GCF_046866305.1 Octopus bimaculoides
GGAATAAGAAGATATAACACAAGAAAAATAACCCAAAAAGAAATAATAAATAAAAAATATAGCATATATAGTATAAAATTTTATACACGAATATATTGTTTCAACCAATAACATACAAATGAAAAAAATTGAATTAAAGGTATAATATAATACACGTAAATATCATTTCATAGAAGTTAAAATTAATACAAATAAAAGGAATAAAAATTTCAAATATATAATATAATAATATAATATGATATAAGTCAATATAGAATAAAGTAAAATAAAATAAAGAAATGAGGTACCATAAAGTAGTCCATCGGTTAAAAATCAAGGACAGAAGTGGTTTAACACCATTTAGAGTTAAAGCACAAAGTTCTTCATCTCCCTCAGGCACATTTTACAACTCAAAAACAATAGACACCAATAGGCAAGTCCACACCAGTTAGGTATATACAAGAGTGAACAACAGGCACCCAGCAGGTAAAACATGTAAAATTTAATTCCGTTCAACAGGCCAAAAAGTTCACAACACATGGGTCAAAATACAATAACAGCACCCAGCAGGTATCAATCGGTAAAATCAATTTCATGAAAACTACATACAACACCTATGGCCATTTCAGGTGTACACCACTGTATTCTAAACACAATAGAGTGCAAACTGGTGATGACCACCCTCATCAGGGTAAACTCACCCTATAAAGTCATGACATGCACAAAGGGGAAAAAAAAAGATTTTTGTAAAAGAGCAAATATATATAAACAATATGGACCAGCCCAAGACAAGCCTAAGCAAATAATGGGAAGATTTAAAAAAAAAAAAAAAAGAAAAAGAGAGTGCCATTTCAGAATTGTCAAACAGACTGCAGTATCAAAACCAATCTTCGAGGTTTCAAATCACCCTAACGCAAATTATTACACTTGTTATTATCTATTGCTTTTAAATTTATTTTTATTTCTATACAGTTTCAAGAAGGTGGAGGAAAACTTATGGTTGCAGAAGGGGATTACCTCGGTGAACTTATTTAAGGTTTTTGGTCCAAAAGACCTGAGTATCGCAAGGGATTCCCTAATACATAAAGAACATTTGCTAATATTTGCCTTAAAGTATGGGGCCCTCACTATAATAGACCATTCAAGAGAGTACTTTATATTCTTCTTCTTGAGGTCTGATAAGACAACTGCAGGAGAAATTCCTAGCTGAAGATAAACCGCTGTTACTTGGCTTTTGTTGACATGGAGAAAGCCTTTGACAGAGTCCCCTGGTCCCTTATCTGTTGGTCAGTGCAGAAACTAGTGATAGATGAGTGGTTGGTGAGAGCTGCCAGAGGGAAAAACTAGAAGTAGTTGATAGCTTCTGTTACCTAGGTGACCAAATCAGTAGTTGGGGTGGATGCTCTGAGAGCGTAGCTGCTAGAATAAGAATTGCCTGGGCAAAGTTCAGAGAGCTCCTATCTCTGATGGTAACAAAGGGCCTCTCATTCAGAGTGAAAGGTAGACTGTATGATGTATGTGTGCAACCAGCCATGCTACACGGCAGTGAAACATGGGCTGAGACTGCTGAGGACATTCGTAGGCTTGAAAGAAATGAAGCTAGTATGCTCACTGGATGTGCAATGTCAATGTGCATACATGACAGAGTGTAAGTGCCCTGAGAGAAAAGTTGGACATAAGAAGCATCATATGTGGTGTGCAAAAGAGATGACTGCACTGATATAATCATATGATGTGTATCAATGAGGACAGCTGTGTGAAGAAGTGTCACACCCTAAGAGTGGAGGGAACCTGTGGAAGAGGTAGACCCAGCAAGACATGGGATGAGATGGTGAAGAACAACCTTTGAACGTTGCACCACACAGAGACAGTGACAAGCGACTGAGACCTTTGGAGATATGCTGTGCTTGAGAAGACCTGTTGAGCCAAGTTAAGCTGTAGTCATGGCTGATGCCAGTGCTACCTGACTGGCACCTATGTCAGTGGCATGTAAAAAGCACCATTCGGGTATGGCTGATGCCAATTCTGCTTTACTGGCTCCCGTGCCAGTGGCACATAAAAAGTACCATTTAAGCATGGCCAATGCCAGTGCTGCCTGACTAGCACCTGTACCAGTGGCACATAATAAGCTCCATTCAAGCGTGACTGATGCCAGTGTTGTCTGAATGGCTCACATGCCGGTGGCACATAAAAAGCACCCACTACACTCACAGAATGGTTGGTACTAGGAAGGGCATCCAGCTGTAGAAATCTTGCCAAATCAGATTGGAGCGTGGTGCAGCCTCTCGGCTTACCAGTTCTCAGTCAAGCCGTCCAATCCATGTCAGCATGGAAAGCAGACGTTAAACGATGATGATGATGATGATAAATACATATATTCTCCTCTTCCTCCTCATCATCATTTAACATCCACTTTCCATGTTAGTGTGAGATGGATGGTTTGATAGGATCTGGCCTGCTGGGGAGTTTCCTGGGTTCATATTGGTCTATTTTACTGTGGTTTCTATGGATGGATGCCTTTCCTAATCTCAACCACTTCACAGAGTGTACTGGGCACTTTATATATATATATATATATATATATATATATGTGGGTGTATATATGTGGGTGTATATATGTGGGTGTATATATATATATATATATGTATGTGGGTGTATATATATATATATATATATATATATATATATATATATATGTATGTGGCTGTATATATATATATATATATATATATATATATATGTGTATGTGTGTGTATATATATATATGTACACATAATTATATATATATATGATAATTAAGAAATTTTTTCCCTTATGTGGTTTTTCACGCTAACTACTTGATAAATTCTTATAAAGATTTTATCCTAATCTTAAATCGTAATTTTAACCAGAATATATTCAGTGCTGAATTTTATTCTGAATAAACATGTGCACTGAGATGCAATTCGAAAAGTCCACCTTTTACATAGATATATGTAATTCTATGTACTATGCTGGATACGTTTGGTGTTCGTCTGGTATGTTGATTTTTTTGTTCATTTTTATGTGTCTTGATTATGCCTGCACTAACGATTAAAAAATGCATTTTGTGCACTAATTATGAAATCATATGATCTGCAGCTGAATCTGTTTTTAAAAGGCTCGCTTCGAGAGTTGCATTCCCTTGCGTTTGGTACAATGTGTTTATTATGGTAGTTTTGACTTTAAGAGTCCCTCCTAGCATGGGACATTTATGTATAGTAATGTCCTTAATATAAATAAATATATTTAAAGGCAATAATTAATAAATTTTTCCCTTATGAGGTTTTTCACGCTAACTACTTGATAAATTCTTATAAAGATTTTATCCTAATTTTAAACTATATATATATATATATATACACACACAATTTAAAATTTAGAGTTCAGCAAGTATTGCTTCACCACACACCAAAAATTAGAAATAGCAGCCAAAATTACTATTTCTCTACTAAAATACGACTCCCAAACAACAGTAATACTCACAAACTACAAAGGCAAAAAAGGAAAAAATAACGAATTTACCTGACCTTGATTAATTGTGGACGTGCATTTCAAGATTAATGAACACGTGACAACTTGCTGGGGCAGCCTGCTGGAGCCTAGCAGCAGGTATAAAAAGGGGAATTTGACATGACAGTCAGTCGGACGCTGACACTCGATGCTGCATCAAAGAGGCCAGGGAATAGAAGAAAGAAGACATGCACCCAATACCAGAGCTGAAGACACCTCCGAAAGGGGGGCCCCGCCACGTCAAAATGGTAGAGGAGTAAGGGCCGAAACCGGACGTGGTTTCTCCTGATGATGTCTTGAGCTAACTGGATCCTATAAAGGAGCTGTTGTGGTAGCAGACCACGAAACATGGTTGAAATTCCTCAGGTGTAAAAATATATTTACCCAAACATATATCCTTCATCAGCACAATTTTTATTAGCATTCTCGGATTTATAATTTTGAAAAATTCTGCTGATGAAGGATATACGTTTGGGTAAATATATTTTTACACCTCATTCATCTTTGGTTGCTGTTTTGGAGGATCGTTACGCAAACTCCGAGATCTTTTTCACACTACATTTTCTATATATACTGGTCTAAACAATTCTTTTCTGAGAGTTTGTGAGGGACTCATACATTAAAGTGAGAAATGTATCCTAGCTTCACTAGGTGTCCATGAGCTGTACTTCTAGAAACTTCGAACTCCTCTGCAAGTTCTCTAGTTATGACATTTGAGTTTCCTTCGGTTTTTGCCTTCAAAACATCATCCAATTTTGAAGGTCTTCCACTGCAACTGCCATCTTCCAAGCTAAACTGTTCAGCTTTAAATTTTGCAAACCACTTTCGAACAATTGATTCACCTGCAGCATCATCACCATAAACTTCACAAATGCTTTTGCAAGTCTTTGCAGCATTTTCTCCTTTTTTTAAAAAAAGGAAAGCATTACAACGCGAATATGAAATTTTTTTTTATCCACTTCAAATGTCAATAAAGGGTAACCAGAATGAAAGATAAATCTATTTTTAGTCAGGAACAAAGAAGTGATGCACTACCACTTCAAGCAATGCCAAAGTTTTTACTGTGTTACGTTTCAGGTGTGTTCAATGAAGCATTAAAAGATTTAGCTCAAAAATGCTCAGAACTTTCTGGACAACCTAATACATACATATATATATATATATAACAATAGACAGAAATAATGGGTTATATCCACTTATTCATTTATTATAGGCTTACAGCCCTTTCAGGGATGTATTTGGTTGCATTCATGGTTCAATCTTATAAATAGATCAATTGATCAACTGAAAAATATAGGGAGACAATATCCCAAACTATTTTCTTCAGAACCAAAACAAACCAATTACCAAAGAAAAAGAAACGGAAAAAGAAAATAGGATCAAATTTGGTCAATGTGGCATTTCTATAGAGCTAGGTCATCTATTTTAAGCCATCAACCTAAAACCATTTTTGGCTCTTACCATGAGTGAATAGTATTTACATCCAATAAAGAAATTTGATACTCTATTATTTTCTTATGGTCAGTGGCAGATTGTTGGCATTAACTACTATATTTTGAAAAATATTATCAAGGGGAAGTATTTGCAAATATATAAACCAAAAGGCAACTAGAGTACTACTAATCATTTTAGACCTGAAATATGAAAACCCAAAGAAAATTTTAAGTATGTCAGTTGCAACTCAAAATCATAATTGTATTATAAACAAAGAAGTTTGTCAATGTTTTGTAGTGTGAGGATCAACAGCTTGAGGTGTTTCAGTTTGCAAGACAGTATGTCAAGGAAAATTGAGATGTTGTTGGTGAGAAGTGTGTTCACATGGATGATAGCTCACTTGCAGTTAGTAACTCTGCAAAGAACGAGGCTTGGAAGTGCCACTATGGGAGGCTGCTAAGTGTAGAGAATACAAGAGAGAAGGAGATCCTACCTAATGTGGACCCAATAGAGGTACCAGCCATCTGAATAGACAGTAGCTTGGTAGATAAAGCTATGAAGGATATGGAGACAAGGAAAGCCCCCAGCCCATCAGGAATCACCACTGAAATGGGATACAGTCTAGTCATCCGCATAGTTAATCAAGTTATCCAGGAGGGAGTCATACCAAATTACTGGTGTGGCAGCATTATAGTCATCTGCTACAATGGTAAAAGAGAAATAATTGTAGAGGTATCAAATTGCTGGACCAACTGATGAAAGTTACTGAGAGGGTCATAGCTCAACTAATCAGGAAGGGAGTTAGTCTAGATGAGATGCAGTTTGGTTTCGTGCCAGGAAGAAGCATTATTGATGTTATCTTCCTGCTTAGGCAACTGCAGGCAAAATACTTAGCCAAAAATAAACCTCTTACCTGGCTTTTGTTGATATAGAAAGAAGCCTTTGACAGGGTCCACTACTCCTTTATCTGGTGGTCAATGTTGAAGCTAGGGATAAATGAGTGGTTGATGAGAGCTGTACAAACCATCTGCAGGGAAGCTGTTAGTAAGGTAAAGGTTGGCAGCAAGTATAGCAGTGAATTCAGCATACGTGTAGGAGTTCACCTGTTGTTCATCATAGTCCTCCAAGCCATAACAGGAATTTAGGACTGGCTGCCCTTGGGAGCTTCTCTGTGCTAATGACCTTGTAGTTATAGTTGAATCACTACCAGAACCAAACAAGAAATTTCAGGTTTGGAAGCAAAGTCTAGAATCAAAGGACCTTAGAGTTAATATGGCTAAGACCAAAGTCCTAGTAAGCAGGGAAATAGACAAATCACTGATCCCTTCAGGGAGATGGCCCTGCTTAATATGTAGAAAAGAAGTTGGTAGAAACTCCATATGGTGGACACATAGTAAGTACAGCAGTATTTGAGGAAGGTTAATAGAAAAAGTAGTCTTTGTAAGTGCAGATGTAAAGGTAAAATAGACACTAGGAATATACAGAAAATAGACCCTGTCAAATGCCTGGGAAAATCTTTAGATGTAATAATAGACAGTTTCTGTTACCTAGGTGACCAAGTCAATAGTGGAGGAAGATGCTCTGAGAGGGTAGCTGCTAGAATAAGAATGGGCTGGGCGAAGTTCAGAGAGCTACTACCTCTGTTTGGCAACAAAGGACCTCTCCTTCAGAGTGAAAGGCAGATTGTATAATGCCTGTGTGTAAACAGCCATGTTGCATGGCAGTGAAACATAGATTCTTACTATAGAGGACATGCAAAGGCTTGAAAGAAATGAAGCTAGCATGCTCTGCTGGATGTGCATGTATGACTGTTCCAGTATATGTAGGGGAAAATGTGGACAGGGAGGCAATTCCAAAGAGAGCTTGTTCTGAAGAAGTAAGATTAGATAACATATTTAGTATGACAACTCATTTTAATCAAGTAGAGAAATAAAATCTTGGCTATTTTCTAACACTTTTTAAGTGTGGACTCAAGTAAGTTGACAGACACTGAAAATTTCTGTGTTGATTCTTTTTCATCTCTTGCATTATATTTAAACATGTTTTACTCTCTTCCATAAGAAAAAAAAAAGTTGATGTCATTTGGTTTTGCTCTCACATGTACTGCAATTGTTAAGCTATAAAGTATGGGTAAATTTTCTTCTTAAGAATTAAATCTGAATATATTTAGTTTTGGCCTCTATTTCTACTTCCAGAAAATTGTTGAATCATAGGTAGGGTTATTTTTTGATCTTATTTTTTATCTTGTCATGTAATATACATTGTCTGATGCTACGGGTTTCTTTTCAACTAGACTTGCTGGCTTTATGTAATATTATCCTCAAATAGTGAATCTGGAATCTTATAACTTATCTTTTGTCAACTGGAGACCTTTGGCCTTTAATCTTCAACCATCTTAAATCTTTCGCAGACATTATATTCACTGACCAACTTTTAAAATGGAGTTTTATTTCATGGTCACACAAAATGTCTTTTACTTTCATTTTTTTTTTTTTTTTTGTAAAGCTTTCTTGTGTCTTTCAAAGCATTTTAATCTCAGTTAACCAATAAGCTTTTGAAATTGTAAGCATTCTTTCTGATTTGGAAGTTTTTCTGCAAATCTTCAACAGATTCACAATGAAAACTAATGTATCAGTACATATAAGTTCCTATGACATCCAATGTTATTTGCTTCATAAATACAAAAATATCTTTTTTGATTCTCAGTTAAAACTTTGAATTTTTACTATACAATCATTCTATACATAACACATACATATAGACTTCTCCAGTATATATATATATATATATATATATATATATATATATATATAGGAAAATGAAAAATAATAATAAGGCAGAATGCTAAACTGAAAGCATATTTTAATATAAATTTCTAACCGGCTTTCATTGGATGGCAAATTTTCAAAAATAGAGAGAATGAAAATGTCTTTTACAAAAAAGTAAAAAATGAAAAAAATAATATATAAAAGAAATAATATATAAAGAAATAAATATACCAATACATTATATTGTCTTTGAGCTTTTAAAGTTCAATGGTAATCCATGTAGATAATAGTTGGAAAAATAAAGATGCATGAAATTGAGAGTTGTGTTAGGTTTTAAAAAAAAGGAGCTAATGGTTTATGTGTTAAGCAGGAAGTGTGGTGTCAAAACAGGAAGTGTGTGTAAGGGGAGACAAATCTCAGTGACCTTATTTCTCTAGGAACAGACATAAACTTCCTGTTGACAAAGAGTCCATAACTCCAACTAAAGAGATTTGTCTCCCCTTACACACACTTCCTGTTTTGACACCACACTTACTGCTTAACACATAAACCATTAGCTCCATTTTTAAACCTAACACAACTCTCAATTTTCATGCATCCTTATTTATCCAACTATTATCTACATGGATTACCATTGAACTTTAAAAGCTCAAAGACAATATAAGGTATTGGTATATTTATTTTTTTATATATTATTTTTTTTATATATTATTTTTTTCATTTTTTACTTTTTTGTAAAAAACATTTTCATTCTCCCTCTTCTTGAAAATTTGCCATCCAATGAAAGCCGGTTAGAAATTTATATTAAAATATGCTTTCAGCTTAGCATTCTGCCTTATTATTATTTTTCATTTTCCTATTACTTCTCCATGTGCGGTTAACACAACCCCACTATTTACTGACTTATATATATATATATATATACAGTGGGGGGAAATAAATATTCTTACATATCAAAATTCTTTATTTATTTAATTTCTAATGAACATAAATGGGATATGCCAATACTATATTTGCATACACATGCATAAACTAAGAATATGCAAAAGAAACTAATAAATTATAGTAACTAATGAATTTATATACAAATATAAATATTTAGGGGTGAAAAAAGTATTCGTACAGAACATGAATAACTGATAATTCTGATTTAATACTTCATAGCATAACCATTATTCAGTTCCACTTCAACCAATGTCTTCTTGTAGTTCTTAATCAATGACTCGCATGTTTCTTTAGGAATTTTTTCCCATTCTTCTTGATAAATTTTCTTAAAATCTGGAATGCACATTGGGGCTCTTGAATGAGTTTTAATTTTCAAATAACGCCACAAATTTTCAATGGGGTTCAAGTCAGGTGACTGGCTTGGCCATTCTAATAATTTTATATTGTGATTGACAATCCATTTTTGGTAGATTTTGCTGTGTGCTTAGGGTCGTTATCTTGTTGTAAAACCCACCTTCACAAAGCTGGAGCTTTTCTACAGAGTCCCATGAATTATTGCTCAAAATATTTTGGTACATCTCTGCATTCATTCTACCATCTATCACATGTAAATTTCCAGTGCCATTTGCAGAGAAACACCCCTACACAATGATGTTGCCACCTCCAAACTTTACAGTAGGAATTGTATTTTTTGGTGAATAGGTGATACCACCTTTCCTCCAAACATGACTACGTGAATTTCGTCCAAACAATTCAATTTTCGACTCATCTGTCCAAAGAACATTTTCCCAGAATGTATCAGATTTATTTTTATGTTCATAACCAAATTTTAAACGGGCATCTCTATGCCTTTTAGTCAACAACGGAGTTTTTCTAGGAGAGCATGACTTCAGTTCATTCCTATGAAGTTTATTGCTGATTGCTTGTAGTGTAACACTAGTCCCTGCAGCTAACAAATCTTCTTGAAACTCTTTTCTGGTGATCATTGCATTTTTTTCGATTCTTTGCTTCATTTTTCTTAAAGATCTAGGGGAGATCTTGCGTGGTGCACCTGCTCTTATTCTGTTTTCAACAGTTCCCGATTTTTTATATCTTTGAATAAATAAAGATATGGTAGAAAATGGAATACAAAAGGTCTGTGATATTTTCCTGTAACTTTTACTTGCTTTCCACTGTTCAATAATTAAGTTTATCACTGTATTTGTGAGTTGTTTACTTTACGCCATTATTACGACACTACTTTATGTTGTCTCAGTGCTGAATGAAGAAGCTAGCGTTTTGACACTTAAAAATGACCACTGATAAGATTATTGGAACAAACGAGAAAGTTCTAGTAAAAAAAAAAAAAATTATTTTAACAGTATTTTGTGGCATAAAAACTCATAAATTTATTCTGTACGAATACTTTTTTCACCCCTAAATATTTATAATTGTATATAAATTCATTAGTTACTATAATTTATTAGTTTCTTTTGCATGTTCTTAGTTTATGCATGTGTATGCAAATATAGTATTGGTATATCCCATTTATGTTCATTAGAAATTAAATAAATGAAGAATTTTGACATGTACGAATATTTATTTTCTCCCACTGTATATATATATATATATATATATATATATATATATATATATATATATATATATATATATATGTATAACTTATTTGTATTGAGCAAATTTCTTGTCAATAATTTGTATCCTGTTACCAGTGCAGTATATCATTCAAAGCTAATTCATCTAACATTTCTATTATATTTCTGCTGAAATTCATTGTTTTTGCTCCAATAAAATTTCGAAAAGAATGAAGAATTTAGTAAAATAACTTTGTAGTTATTAAACTTTTGTTTGGAACTTAAATTAACATGAAATTTTGATGGTAAGGTTTTAATTCAGATTAATTTAAAATAACCAAGTTTATATCATAAAACCACAGGTGGACTCAGATGGTTCAGCATCAAAAGGGTCAATGTTTGTTGGTTCAGTTCAATTTGCTATGAAAAGGTGCCATGAGTGGCTAGAATCCAAGATCTTTTTTAAATTAAAAAAGGGTTTTATTATTTATATTACAGTTAGGATGCTGGATCAATAGAATTGTTAGAGCATCAGTAAAAGTACTTTGCAGTATTTTTTTCAGTTCTTTAGATTCTGAATCCAGATCCTTTGGATCTGGATTCAATCCTCTGGGGTCAATAAAATAAAGTACCAATATAGTATTAAGTTGGTACACTTGACTGCCAGTTCCCTAAAATGCCTTGTGCATTACAGTTTGATTTCAAGTTTTTTTTTATAGGTTATGAGAAAAAAATCCACTCTATAATTGTCAGATCAGAGTCTCCACTTATCTCAATAAATTTTCTTCATTAGAACAAGGCCTAGTTCTGATTCTTGTTGTCTTAAATAGCTGATACTCAACTTTTCTTTCTTCATTCACCTTATGACATTGACAACAAATCTCACCTGGTTGACATCTGTCAAAGTAGAGCAGCTTTTTTCTTTTATCAAACAAGGAAGAGTTATTATTATTTATTTATATATTTTGGTACAGAGTGGCAATACCTGTTTAGATTATTATATTGCTCACAGTTTAATAAATTGTTTCTGATAGTAAAACTATAAATAGGATCAAGGTTTTCCTATTACCTTTTGTGAAAGGTGTGCAGGTTCTGTTTTTTTAGTATTGTATTGTTTTCTCACTCTCCTACAAGTTATTGCTCAGTCTTGACCTCTCCTTCAATCCTATTGTAAATTCATTCAACATATTTGTCTAGTTCATGCATGATACCAAAGTTATCCAAATTATCTTATCTAGTGTTATAATGATGCACAAGCATTGAAATTATCTCACCAGGTGTGATTATTGTGCAGGTGTGGCTGAGTAGTTAATGAGTTTGCTATCCCAGCCACATGGTTTTGGGTTCAGTCCCACTGTGTAGCACCTGTGGCCAAAGCCTTGTGAGTGGATTAATTTGGTAGAGAGAAACTGAAAGAAGCTTGTCTGATGAAAGCGAGTTCTAGAAGTGCTGTGCATTACATGCTCTCCCCCACATGTTACATTAATCTCCAACTCCTCCCCAATGAACCAGACTACATCTCACCATGCACTGTATTCTCTTTATCTCTCTCTCTCTCTTTGTTTCCCTGCTCTCCAATGTTGCTTTGTCATATCTCTCTCCCCTGTCTTCCTCCTGCCCATAAATATCATGGTTATCCTTCCACTCCCCTATACACACTGTATTCACTATTTATTACATTTCCCTACCCTGCTCCCTCTGTCTTCTTCTCTCTGTTTGCACCCTTGTGAACTCCTTGCTCACTCATGGAGGTACATGTCTTAGTAGAGTGTTGGACTTCATTTCACATTGCTCAGGTCTACACAGCTGGCAAAAACGAGTAACCCTGTGATGGACCGGTGTCCCATCCAGGTGCAGAATTTATACATCATGGAAATGGGGAAATCAGCCCTTATGAGTTGGCATGGCTCAAGAAGGAAACTTTACTTTACCTTGCTCACTCACCCTGTTCAATCCTCTGTGCAACTCCACTTACATTCACCTCCTTGTACCCTGAGGGTGCACCCTGGCACATCTTCACCATCCTCTCTCCCTCTCTCTCCTCTGACACACGGGGTAGCCATGTGTCGCCTCTACAGAAAGACACTTGTTTCTATCCTTTAACCTCTCATCACCTGGCACCTCTCTTAATACTACTCCTTCTTCACTTGAGGAGCCTTTGTCATTGTCTTACATATTACTTGATGACCTTATTGGTGCTGGTGCCATGTAAAAAGCACCCTGTACACTCTGTAAAGTGGTTGGCATTAGGAAGGGCATTCACGCTATAGAAACTATGCCAAAACTGATGGAAGAGCTTGGTGCAGTCTTTGGCTATCCACCTCCTTTCAAATCATCCAACCAAATTGTCCATGCCAGCATGGAAAATGGCTGTTAAGTGATGAAAACACTGATGATGATTATAATATATGTATATATTTGTGTATGCTTGCATCTCCTTGCCCTGGTATCACATGACAACTGTAAATAAACATCACCATCGTACAAGCTGTGTCATTCATTTCCAATATTCTGCAAAAATGTGTCTGGTCTTGCTGAAATATTACCTTGCTTGGAAATAGGTGAGTTTTGGTGACAGGAAGGGCATCTAACCAAAGAAACTCTACATCTGTTAAGCTTTATTCCACCCATGCAAGCTTGGAAAAGTGAGCATTAAAATGATGATAGTGACGATGATGTTGATGATGATGACGACGACAACGACAATAATGATGATGGTGGTGGTGGTGGTGGTGGTGGTAGTGCAATCATTCATAACAATTAAAATTATTTTACCTAGAATTACAATCATCATCATCATCATCCTCGTCATCATCATTTAATGTCCAGGTTTCAAGCTAGCATGGTTTGGATGGTTTGATAGGATCTGATGGTTTCAAGGACTGCAACATGTTCCATTGTTTTCTTTGGTAATAGTTTCTATGGCTAGGTGTTCTTCCTAATGCTGACCACTTTACAGTGTGTACTGGGTGCTTCTTTTTCATGCTGCCAGCTCTATTGAAGTCACCTTATATTGTGCAAGACTAGGAGGCCTGAAGAGGGGTACTTTCCCAAACATGATGGAAAAGCAGAAGTTTTAAGCTGACATTCATGAAAACAGAGGCACCTAAAGCAGTTAGTGAAAGATTCCTTGACAGGATCCTGTGCTGCCCATTCTCTTATAGTAATCCCCTCAAACCTTTGCATGAAGCTGATTTCCCCAACCATCATCACTTCCTTCAGAGCACATAATCCTGTGAACTACTTAGCAGCCACAGTAGTGCAGACTGGCATGAAAAAAAAACTCCCAGTCCATACTGTAAAGTCGTTGGTGTTAGGAAGGGCATCCAGCTGTAGAAATCATGCCAAAACAGACATTGGAGCTTGTTACAGTCCTTGGATACATCGGATCCTGTTAAACCATCTAACCCATGACAGTATGGAGTATGAACGTTAAATGATGATGTTGATCATCATGACAATGATGATGATGATGACAATGACAAAACAGATGGCAAGGGCAGTGGTGGTGATGATGATGATGGTGATGGTTATGATGACGGTACACACTACCATGTAATATTGGTTTGTGAGTGAGAACTCACACGCACACACACACACACACACAGACACACACACATATATTTAGGAAAATAAAAAATAATAATAATGAGGCAGAATACTAAACTGAAAGCATATTTTAATATAGATGTGTATAAGGAGGATTAAAAAGGATTTCTAACCGAATTTCAAGAGCACGTTAGAAACAAACTGATAATTGACGTCTCTAACGACGTAAAAGAGGGCAGATTGATTGTCAGCCCGGCAGCCACCCCAAACCAGAGCCCGGTGGCAACCCCGAGAAAGAGCCCAGCAGAAACGGAAGGAGGAGGGGAGGTTGGCAAACAAAAAGTGCCATGCTCCCTCTCACAACCGTAAGTCCTCATTTTCTACCTTTATTTTTTCAATGATTAAGTTGGGTAGTTTAAATGTGCGTGGAATGGGGTCGAAATGGAAACAGGCTTGTTTTCTGCACGACCTCATTTCACATAGAATAGATGTGGCTGTAATAACCGAGTCCAAGATGAAGGGACCTGAAGCGTTCTCGCCCCTCCTCAATGGTTACGAGAAATTTATTTCTCCGAGCCGGAGGGGAGGTGCAGGCGTGGCAGTCCTCATCAAGAAAAACTTGGATTTGCAGATACGTACTGTCTTTCTGGACCCAGAAGGTAGGCTGGTCGTCCTAGATGTAACACATGAAAGTAAGCAGTCCCTCAGGTTGGTGGCTGTCTACGCTCCTAACGGACACAGGCAGTCGGATTTTTTTCGGAACCTGGAGTACTTTCTATTGACGTCTAAAACCATAGTATTGTTAGGGGACTTCAACACTATTCTCGATGCGCGAGTTGATAGTGTAGGCTCCACTGATAGGAAAGGAAATTCTTGCCTCAAAGGTCTACTAGAGAGCTTTAATCTAGTAGACCGTAACCGACTGGATGAGCCGAGCGTTCCACAGTGGACGTGGAGTAATAACGACGGCTCACGCAGATCGTATATAGATAGAATAATTGTTAAGGAAAGAGATAAGAATAGTTTTAGCTGTCCACATTTTGCATTGTGCCTTACTCGGATCACAAACTTGTGACGTGTGAGGTGCATATGGATAAGTGTCATAGACAGGGACCCGGGTATTGGAAAATGAACAAGTCTATTTTGACTTGTGTAACTTTTCGTACCCGGATTAAGGAGTTAGTGCAGAGGGCATTATGTGGCACCATCATTAATAATAGATGGTGGCACGCCCTCAAGAGAGCCATACGACTTGAGTCCATTAGATTTAGCAATCAGCTAAGTTTAGATAGGACTAGAATAGAGGGTGACTTAGTCAGGAGTCTAGATGAGGCAATGGAATCTGGCACCACATCCAGAGTGACGGCGGCGAGAACGGTCTTTTATCGTCACCTCAATGCCAAACACGAAGGATGCCGAGTCAGAGCTAAGTTACGCGCTGGGAAACGAGAAG
Organism: Octopus bimaculoides; assembly: GCF_046866305.1. NCBI lineage: Eukaryota > Metazoa > Mollusca > Cephalopoda > Octopoda > Octopodidae > Octopus > Octopus bimaculoides. The sequence continues at coordinate 79,219,706 of NC_142929.1, forward strand.
GTATCAACGCAGCCAGATGGGCTCGCCATGTGGAGAGTCAGAAGGGCAAGAAGTCCTGCATTGGGTCTTTGACTGACGGGCAGGGACGCAGGATCTATGGACAGGAGGAGATGCAAAAGGCCCTTCACCAGCATTTTGCTCGGGTGTTCGGGGGGAGCGGTCCGTTTGAGCGTGGGGAGCCCTTAAGGGACTTCCTAGCTGGCGGGCCTCGACTCTCGGCGCGCGAGGCTGAATGCTGTGAAGGCCTGATCACTCCCGCGGAGGTAAGAGAGGTGCTGGCCGAGTGCGCTGGGGAAAAGTCTCCGGGACTGGATGGTCTGCCCTACGAGTTTTACCGAGCAATGCCGGACTTGTTTGGGGAGATTCTGGCAGGCGTCTATGCAAACTGGCAGAAGAATGGGAGAATTCCCAGTTCTGTAAGCCGGGGAGTTGTGACGCTGATACAGAAGGACCCAAGCAAGGGGGATAGCATTAGTAACTATAGGCCCATAACTCTACTCAACGTAGAGCTAAAGATTTTGGCCAAGGTGTTAGCTAAAAGGTTGACGGCGGTCGTGGAGAAGCTTGTCGGGAAGGCACAGACCTGTGCAATCCCAGGCAGGTCGATCCAGGACAATCTTCACCTTCTCCGCTACACCTTAGACAGGGTTGGGAAATTAGCCGGCAAAGGAGGGGCAGTGGTCCACTTAGACCAAAGTAAAGCATTCGATAGGGTCGACCATCGGTACCTGGAGGCCGTCCTCGAAGCGGTTGGGATAGGCCCGGGCTTTCGCGGGTGGATCTCCGCTATGTACAGCGGCATTAAGTCCACCGTCCAGATAAACGGTTACCTAACGGAGCCGTTTTTGATCAGGCGGTCTGTTCGTCAAGGGTGCCCCTTGTCTCCGGTCCTGTATGTTTTGGCCCTGGAGCCATTGCTGCGGAGGCTGGAGAAGTTGGGTGGCAACCCTAATGAGATCGGATGCGGTAAGTTTACTTCTGCGTATGCGGACGACGTCACTCCCATCGTGTCTGAGGAAGCACAACTACCTCGAGTAGAAGATGCTCTCCGAATATACGAAGCGGTGGCAGGAGCAAAAGTTAACAAGGACAAGTCCATCGGTCTGCGCCTCGGCACCTGGAGGAACAGGCCGTTATCGTCCAGTGTCGTTGGACACTGGACAGATGGTCCTGTTAAGTTGCTTGGAGTCTGGTTCGGTTCAGACTCACAGACGGAGAAGAATTGGAGCGAGGTAGTAAACAAGGTGGAGGCCATAATCCGGAAGTGGTCCGGGCGGTCTCTGTCCTTGAAGGGTAGAGCGGAGGTGGTGCAGATGTTTATAGCATCTGTAATCACCTACCGCCTGTCCGTTGTGCCTTGCCCCGATTTTTGGCTAAACAAGCTGGTACGACTCCTCTTCCGCTTTTTGTGGCGGGGGGGGGGAAAGCCACTTGTGAGGCGCTCCGTATGCTGCCAGGAAGCGCTAAAGGGTGGTTTGGGGATGCCCTGGCTAATGATGCGCAGACATGCGTTGAGGCTGAGACATCTCTGGTGCCACCTGGAGGGTGATAAGGTGTGGAGTCCGTTGGCGGAGGAGTTCTTGCCGCGACCGGCCTCGCTGGAACGATTTAAACCCGGTCTCATTAGAAGATGTAATCTGACTTTATGGCAGAAGGAGTGCCGTCAGGCACTCTGGTCTATCCACAAGACGGGCAAGGCTGGCTGCGGGAATACCACCTCGGTATTTTACAGACGGCTAGTGGAGGAGGGAAACGATGACGTCTTAGGAGGGGCTCTGGGGTTCGACGAGAACCAACTCGCCAACATGTTTCGTAAGACCTTCAAGCCAGAGTACTTGGATAATTTCCAAAAATCTCTGACTTGGCAGAGTTACAGGAATGCTCTACCTGTTCGCGAAAAGTTATCCAGGCACGGTTTAGCAGTGCCACCGACATGTCCGAGATGCGAGCAGGACAGTGAAACTGTCCAGCACGCTCTCGTACATTGTCGGAAGCTCTCCGGCTTCATGATTTACGTGGAACACGTGTTGTCGCATCTGGGACGAGTACAGCTGTCGGCTGAGTCTATGATAAAGATGATACCGCCAACTGGACTATCAAAGGAAGGTGAGGCTTGTTTTCTCTGTACGGTAGCAGTATTGAAAGAGTGTATATGGAGGACGAGAATGGAAGGCATCGTGACAGGGTCCTACATATCCGGCCCTGGATTGCTGTCCTACTTCAGATATCATCTGAAGAGCAAGATAGGGCTGGAAAAGAGAACCCTGTCTGAGAAAGTATATGAACGGAGATGGAAGGAAGTAGTGAAAAAGGTGGGTGTGAGTCACCCAAACTAATCATTGAGAAAATAAAAGGCAAACTGCTGGGCCTTATAGGCTGCCGGGTTGAAAAACCCAATCTCCCTTTTTATAGACATACATGTGTGTAGGTGTATGTATGGGTATGTGTGTGTGTGTGTATGTATGTATGTTTGTATGTGTATATATATATATATTTATATAGATGTGTGTGGGTATGCATGCATATGTATCTCTGGATATTCAAAGTCATCGTTTTTTAAATTTTATAAAAACATCGTAAAAAATTTTTAAAAAGAACTCATACATTTTGTACATTTGTTTGTATTTGTCTTTGTATCATCTATGTAAATTAGATCCTTAGTGATCATAATGAAAATTTTACACACTTCCTGTTTGGAATATTGTAACTTGTGATTCAACATTTCTTTGCTGCTACGTCTGTGTGAGTTCTTCTCCGTGTGTTATTGTGATATATTTTTGAACTGTAAAATTCAGTAACTGGTTGTTTAACAGTTGTTTTCGCCCTACGGGGCTGGAAATTACCAACACAATTATTTGTCTTTGCGACAAGATTTTTTGTCTTTGTGACAAGAATGGCAACAGCTGAGAGCAACGTTCCCATTCAGGGAGAAGGTATGCTAAAGGAAAAGCAAAGTTTTTCTCAGGCTGTTGGTGGAAACACCATAGAATTAAAAGTTGTAAAAGAAAGTCTGTACGCTTTCAGAAAGTACATCCAAAAGGTGGATGGTGAAACCAAATTGATTCCACCACCCGAGACTATCAATGCCCTGAAGGAAAACATTGTGGTATACAAGGTCTACGACATAAAGGAGAAAAAAATTGCTGAGGTTCGTAACGAACTGGTTGAAATGTGTCTGGCACCAATATGTCCAAAGGTCTGCCACGTCAACCGCGGAGTACGAAGTGCAACGGTTGAGGTGCACTTCGACTCGGCTGAAGTGGCGAGGGAGGTATCAATGAAAACGTTGAAAAATGATACAATTATGTTGCTGCCCACTTACATGGGAAAAAGAACAGCACGGGTAACCATAGAGGACATACCATTCAGATACGACGTAATGTGGGCGGCAGCAGCGGTAATATTCAACGTTGAGGAAAAAATAAATATTCTGAGTATGAAGAGGAAGGAAGCGACCAGCTGGAGAGGCCAGACCCTAGAAATTGTGGTCCAAGCAGAAAACAACATGTATGAAAATTTGCCCGATAGGGTGTTTATGGTGGGGGGGGGGCACACCATCCGCGTGTCGGTGGAGGGACGTCGACCCAGATGTTTCAAGTGTGGGCAGAAGGGTCACGTCCGCTCGGCCTGTATTAAAAAAAGCCAAACACCGTTAAAGCGGGACGCCCCTCCTCCGAAAGCGGACGAAGAAGGAAAAGATAGAGCAGTCACCGTCGAAGTGGAGAGTGGAAACACTGAGAAAAATAAACAACAAGAACAAGAGAGTGAGAAAATGGTTGCCGTAGTGGAGAACGAAACGGCAAAGCTGGAGTTCTCAACTGCGAGCAACAAAAGGAAAAAACAGCACACGCCAGAGTCCCCTCCCCAAACAAAAAAAAAATCTGCATCATGCACAACCACACAGAAAGAGGAAAAAAAAAACTTCCCACCCTTACCCCGCTGGTACAACGCTGATAGGACAGAGGTTCAAGACCCCCCCCCCCTCAACCTGCATTGAAAGGATTTTAAAAAAATGAAAGAATAGTGGCGATAAACACAAAAAACGAAAAAGTAGTAAAATACATTAAAGCCCACCCAAGGGTAAGATACTTCAATTGCGGCACAGAGGACGCTCAATACCGTTATGCAAGGGTCTCAGAAGAAGACTACACAGAAAGACTGTTCCAGGAGCATGTAACAAACAAAATAATAATTGACGTCTCCAACGACGTAAAAGAGGGCAGATTGATTGTCAGCCCGGCAGCCACCCCAAACAAGAGCCCAGTAGCAACCCCGAGAAAGAGCCCAGCAGAAACGGAAGGAGGAGGGGAGGTTGGCAAACAAAAAGTGCCATGCTCCCTCTCACAACCGTAAGTCCTTATTTCTACCTCTATTTTTTCAATGATTAAGTTAGGTAGCTTAAATGTGCGTGGAATGGGGTCGAAATGGAAACAGGCTTGTTTTCTGCACGACCTCATTTCACATAGAATAGATGTGGCTGTGATAACTGAGTCCAAGATGAAGGGACCTGAAGCGTTCTCACCCCTCCTCAATGGTTACAAGAAATTTATTTCTCCGAGCCAGAGGGGAGGTGCAGGCGTGGCAGTCCTCATCAAGAAAAACTTGGATTTACAGATACGTACTGTCTTTCTGGACCCAGAAGGTAGGCTGGTCGTCCTAGATGTAACACATGAAAGTAAGCAGTCCCTCAGGTTGGTGGCTGTCTACGCTCCTAACGGACACAGGCAGTCGGATTTTTTTCGGAACCTGGAGTACTTTCTATTGACGTCTAAAACCATAGTATTGTTAGGGGACTTCAACACTATTCTCGATGTGCAAGTTGATAGTGTAGGCTCCACTGATAGGAAAGGAAATTCTTGCCTCAAAGGTCTACTAGAGAGCTTTAATCTAGTAGACCGTTACTGACTGGATGAGCCGAGCGTTCCACAGTGGACGTGGAGTAATAACGATGGCTCACTCAGATCGTACATAGATAGAATATTTGTTAAGGAAAGAGATAAGAATAGTTTTAGCTGTCCACATTTTTGCATTGTGCCTTACTCGGATCACAAACTTGTGACGTGTAAGGTGCATATAGATAAGTGTCATAGACAGGGACCCGGGTATTGGAAGATGAACAAGTCTATTTTGGCTTGTGAAGCTTTCCATACCCGGATTAAGGAGTTAGTGCAGAGGGCTTTATGTGGTACCATCATTAATAATAGATGGTGGCATGCCCTCAAGAGAGCCATACGACTTGCGTCCATTAGATTTAACAATCAGCTAAGTTTAGATAGGACTAGAATAGAGGGTGACTTAGTCAAGAGTCTAGATGAGGCAATGGAATCTGGCACCGCATCCAGAGTGACGGCGGCGAGAACGGTCTTGTATCGTCACCTCAATGCCAAACATGAAGGGTGCCGAGTCAGAGCTAAGTTACGCGCTGGGAAATGAGAAGGTATCAACGTAGCCAGATGGGCTCGCCATGTGGAGAGTCAGAAGGGCAAGAAGTCCTGCATTAAGTCTTTAACTGACGGGCAGGGACGCAGGATCTATGGACAGGAGATGCAAAAGGCCCTTCACCAGCATTTTGCTCGGGTGTTCGGGTAGAGCGGTCCGCTTGAGCGCGGGGAGCCCTTCAGGGACTTCCTAGCTGGCGGGCCTCAACTCTCGGCACGTGAGGCTGAATGCTGTGAAGGCCTGATCACTCCCGTGGAGGTAAGAGAGGTGCTGGGGAAAAGTCTCCGAGACTGGATGGTCTGCCCTATGAGTTTTACCGAGTAATGCCAGACTTGTTTGGTGAGATCCTGGCAGGCGTCCATGCAAACTGGCAGCAGAATGGGAGATTTCCCAGTTCTGTAAGCCGGGGAGTTGTGACGCTGATACAGAAGGACCCAAGCAAGGGGGATAGCATTAATAACTATAGGCCCATAACTCTACTTAGCGTAGAGTTAAAGATTTTGGCCAAGGCGTTAGCTAAAAGGTTGACGGCTGTCGTGGAGAAGCTTGTTGGGAAGGCACAAACCTGTGCAATCCCAGGCAGGTCAATCCAGGACAATCTTCACCTTCTCCGCTACACCTTAGACAGGGTTGGGAAATTAGCCGGCAAAGGAGGGGCAGTGGTCCACTTAGACCAAAGTAAAGCATTCGATAGGGTAGACCATCGGTACCTGGAGGCCGTCCTCGAAGCAGCTGGGATAGGCCCGGGCTTTCGCGGATGGATCTCCGCTATGTACAGCGGCATTAAGTCCACTGTCCAGATAAACGGTTACCTAACGGAGCCGTTTTCGATCATGCGGTCTGTTCGGCAAGGGTGCCCCTTGTCTCCGGTCCTGTATGTTTTAGCCCTGGAGCCATTGCTGCGGAGACTGGAGAAGTTAGGTGGCAACCCTAATGAGATTGGATGCGGTAAGTTTACTTCTGCGTATGCTGATGACGTCACTCTCATCGTGTCTAATGAAGCACAACTACCTCGTGTAGAAGATGCTCTCCGAAGATACGAAGCGGTGGCAGGAGCAAAAGTTAACAAGGACAAGTCCATCGGTCTGCGCCTCGGCACCTGGAGGAACAGGCCGTTATCGTCCAGTGTCGTTGGACACTGGACAGATGGTCCAGTTAAGTTGCTTGGAGTTTGGTTTGGTTCAGACTCATAGACAGAGAAGAATTGGAGCGAGGTAGTAAACAAGGTGGAGGCCATAATCCGGAAGTGGTCCGGGCGGTCTCTATCCTTGAAGGGTAGAGCGGAGGTGGTGCAGATGTTTATAGCATTTGTAATCAACCTACCGCCTGTCCGTTGTGCCTTGCCCCGATTTTTGGCTAAACAAGCTAGTACGACTCCTCTTCCGCTTTTTGTGGAGGGAGGGAAAGCCACTTGTGAGGCGCTCCGTCTGCTGCCAGGAAGCGCTAAAGGGTGGTTTGGGGATGCCCTGGCTAATGATGCGCAGACATGCGTTGAGGCTGAGACATCTCTGGTGCCACCTGGAGGGTGATAAGGTGTGGAGTCCGTTGGCGGAGGAGTTCTTGCAGCGACCGGCCTCGCTGGAAAGATTTAAACCCGGTCTCATTAAAAGGCGTAATCTGACTTTATGGCAGAAGGAGTGCCGTCAGGCACACTGGTCTATCCACAAGACGGGCAAGGCTGGCTGCGGGAATACCACCTCGGTATTCTACAGAGGGCTAGTGGAGGGGGAAAACGATGACGTCTTAGGAGGGGCTCTGGGGTTCGACGAGAACCAACTCGCCAACCTGTTTCCTAAGACCTTCAAGCCAGAGTATTTGGATAATTTCCAAAAATCTCTGACTTGGCAGAGTTACAGGAATGCTCTACTTGTTCGCGAAAAGTTATCCAGGCACGGTTTAGCAGTTCCACCGACATGTCCAAGATGTGGGCAGGACAGTGAAACTGTCCAGCACGCTCTCATACATTGTCGGCAGCTCTCCGGCTTGATGATTTACGTAGAACACGTGTTGTCGCATCTGGGACGAGTACAGCTGTCGGCTGAGTCTATGATAAAGATGATACCGCCAACTGGACTATCAAAGGAAGGTGAGGCTTGTTTTCTCTGTACGGTAGCAGTATTGAAAGAGCAGTATATGGAGGACAAGAATGGAAGGTATCGTGACAGGGTCCTACATATCCGGCCCTGGATTGCTGTCCTACTTCAGATATCATCTGAAGAGCAAGATAGGGCTGGAAAAGAGAACCCTGTCAGCGAAAGTATATGAACGGAGATGGAAGGAAGTAGTGAAAAAGGTGGGTGTGAGTCACCCAAACTAATCATTGAGAAAATAAAAGGCAAACTGCTGGGCCTTATAGGCTGCCGGGTTGAAAAACCCAATCTCCCTTTTTAATAGACATACATGTGTGTAGGTGTATGTGTGTGTGTATGTATGTATGTATATATGTGTATATATGTATATATTTATATAGATATATATATGTGTGTGTGTGTATGTATGTATATATGTGTATATATGTATATATTTATATAGATATATATATGTGTGTGTGTGTATGTATGTATATATGTGTATATATGTATATATTTATATAGATATATATATATGTGTGTGGGTATGTATGCATATGTATGTCTGAATATTCAAAAGGAAATAAAAGTAAGTCATCGTTATTTAAATTGTAAATTTTATATAAAGACATCGTAAAAATTTTTAAAAACTTATAAGAACTCATACATTTTGTACATCTGTTTGTATTGTTTTTGTATCAATCTGTGTATATAGATCCATAGTGATCATAATAAAAATTTTACACACTTCCTGTTTTGACACCACACTTCCTGCTTAACACAAACTTTCAGTCCATTTTTTTAAAAAACAAAACACAACTCCATGCATCCTAATCTTTCTAACAATTATCGGATCTTTTTTAAAATGGGGGCCACATTTTTCATTAACGAAACACTTTGAAACTTGGAATACTGGTAGAATGTGTCATATAAAACATCTTTTTCTCTTAGTCTTCTTTAAAAAAAAGAAATCCCTAAGTTATTCCATGTTGAGGTTGTCGTGTTTCTGTAATTTCAACCAATCACTGACGTCCATTCAGCCGATATACATTAAATGCCGACTACATAAACAAACGATTCTGAAACAATTCTATCGGTGATAGGGTTAGGGTTAGGGTAAAACAGCAAATTTAAAAAGAAAAAAGCAAATAAAACGAAGAAAAAAAAAAAGAAAATGAAAAAAGCAAATTTAAAATGAAAAAAGCAAATAAAACGAAGCTATGGCTTAATCAGCCAAAGGAGTAAATATAAACAACTGAATACTTGTCAGTGATTGGTTGAAATTATCGAAATAAGACAATTTTTTACATGAGATAAATTCGAATACAAAAATATTTTTCTGTTCTATACGAAATTTGAAAGTCTTTCGGTACCAAAAACACTACGTAAAACATTAATGAAAAATGTGGCCCCCGTTTTAAAAAAGATCCCAATTATCTACATGGATTACCATTGGACTTTAAAAGCTCAAAGACAATATAATGTATTGGTATGTTTATTTTTTTATATATTATTTTTTATTTTTTTGTAAAAAACATTTTCATTCTCCCTCTTCTTGAAAATTTGCCATACAATGAAAGCCGGTTAGCAATCCTTTTTAATCCTCCTTATACACATCTATATTAAGATATGCTTTCAGTTTAGCATTCTGCCTCATTATTATTATTTTTTATTTTCCTATTATTTCTCCATGTGCGGTTAACACAACCCCACCATTTACTGACTTATATATATATATATATATATATATATATATATATATATATATATATTTATTATTGTTAGACTTCATTTACAACTGCTAGTACCCCTACCATGATTATTCCAACTCTTATGAATTTATAGAGATGGGTGGGGGGTCAAGTTTGAAATCTTTGTTACCGGAATGGTAAAAATGGTTGACTAGCAGAAACTATAGAACACCAGAATGAATTGCTTTACTTTGTTCTACCAGGGTTAACTTTTCTTTATAACGTCATCAATAGAAATAGGTACCAGTAATACACTGATTTGATTCAATCATACATGTTTCTATTCCATAAATATTGCTGTGCACGTAGTAAAGAGAAATTACTTTTGCAATAAAAGTACATTGTATAAGTCAGTATAAAGACACTAATTAGAATGGTTTATAGCTAATAAATGCACAAGGTAAAATAGAAACAAATAGAATTAACATACAGATGAGGAAAAAATAGCATTTAAGTATGGCTTTTATTTATATAATGGCCTTAAAACAGAACATTGTGTTGGTTATTTGTAGCTAATGTAGTGTTGGAAGGGAGGGGATGGAGGCTACTGCAGCAACAAAGAAGGGAAATAATGGATAGGGAATTAATTGCATCAAAAACAGACAAGAAAATGTAAAAAAAAAAAAAAAGAATACCAAGAATAGAAAAAGTAAGATGCATAAAGTTAAGTGATTAAAGCAAACATCATTCTTGTCATGAAAGCCAAAAAAAGCGCACACATTTATGCTTGCATTAGCAGGAAGATAAAAAGACTTTTGGACATATTCATTGATGAAATATAGAAAATTCTTAGTAATATGAAGGATCAAACATATTCTTCATTTAGCTTGGGAACATAGAAATCTGACTTTGAACTCTTGGAGCAACTTTGCAAAAAAAAAAAGAAATGAAAAACCAAAACAAACCCAAAACAAAAACAAGTCTCAATCATTCAAATATTTTGCATAATTTTATTCTCTTGTCAGTTCACAAAATCCTTATATCAAATGAAATATCAGTGCAGGTATGGCTGTCTAGTTTTCTTCACAACCATATGGTTTTGAGTTTAGTTCCACTGTACAACATCTTAGACAGGTATTTTCTACAATAGCCCCAGGCTGACCAATGGCCTTGTGAGTGAATATATGATTAAGTGTATATGTGCTTCATAATATCTTTGTGGTTAAGAAGCTTGCTTTACAGGCACATGGTTTTGGGTTCTAACCTATGATACAGTACTCTGGGCAAGTGTTTTCTACTATGGTACTGGGCTGATCAATGCTTTGTAAATTTATTTGGTAGATGAAAACTGTGTGGTAGCTCATCACTAACAAACATACACATTAGCGCACGTGCGCATGCACACACACACACGCACAGAATTATATATGTTGTTTACATCATAAGAATTTAGAAACCTAGGAGACATGAAATAGATTTTATATTTACTCTTTGAACTTGAAGTAGATGAAGCCATAAGTAGCATGTAAATATTGGGTTTAAAAAAATCTTGGATGGTAAAAGCTGAAGACTGTTCAACTTACAGGCTATACATGATGTTATTGCTGGCACCATGTCATCACAGTTATTCTCCATTGTGTAGGACAACAAACTATCTTCATCAACATCAGAAACTGAATTTTAATTTTGATCTCAAATTTAGATAAAATATAAATATATAAAATAAAATTATTTGATTTTTTTTTTGAATTTTCTTTGTTTGATTTCAATCTCTTTCATCATCATCATCATAATCATCATCATTTTATGTCCATCTTCCATGCTGCATGGGTTAAATGGTTTGATAGGAGCTGGCAAGCAGGAGAGCTGTACCAAGCTCCATTATCTGCTTTGGCATGGTTTCTATGGCTGGATGCCCTTCCTAACACGAATCACTTTACAGATTGTACTGGATGCTTTTAATGTAACCTCAACAGTGGTGCTTTTTACATGGCCCCAACACCAGTGGGGTCATCAAGTAACTTGTGAGATGGGTGAGAGAGTGAGGGAGAGAGTGAGAGAAATTATTCCCTTGGGAGATGCATTGAGATTTACCCACAGGGAACAGTGGAGGGGAGTGTAAGTGGTACAAAGGGGGATAGAGGGGGATGTTCCATAAGATTGTGATGGGAAATGTATAGATATAGGGAAGAGGTGACTGTAGCAAGTGATGGTGATAAAAATTGAAGTGGCTGAGAGGAGGATATGGTAGACATGTGAGGACAGGGAGAGTGTACTGATAGGCACATGAGGGAGAATGGAAGGGCCTGCAACAGATGATGATCATGGGTGGTGGGGTGGGGGGTATTGAAAAGATGAGTTGAGGGGGAATTTTGACGTGTGTGTGTGTGTGTGTGTGTGTGTGTGTGTGGTGAGGCATGGCCATAAAGGGCATGCCTGTATGTATGGATGGCCACAATTTTACTTGGCTTGATGTGTCTTCTGAAGCACAGCAAATCGCCAACAGTCTCATCCCCTTGTCATCATCTCTATGAGGGTCAACATTTGAAGATCATTTCTCACCACTTTGTCTCACATCTTCCTGAATCTTCCTTTTCCACAGGTTCCCTCAACAGTTAGAGATTGGTACTTGTTTATGCAGCTGTCCTCTTTCATACATATCACATGACCATACCAGCAGTCTTCTCTCTTGTACACTACATCTGATGCCTCTTATACACAATTTTCCTCTCGAATCATTTACCCTCTGCTGTATACACACACTGACATTACCCATCCAGTAGAGTATGCTGGCTTCATTTCTTTCAAACCTTGCATGTCCTCTGTTGTCGTAACCCATGTTTCACTACCATGTTGCATAGCTGTCCACACATAGGCATCATACAATCTGCCTTTTACTCTGAGGGAGAGGCCCTTTGTTACCAACAAAAGTAGAAGCTCTCTAAACTTTGCTCAATCCTTTCTTATTCTAGCAGCTGCATTTTCATAGCACCTTCCTCCGTTGCTAACTTGGTCACCTCGGTAACAAACGCTGTCTACTACTTGTAAGGCCCCCACCCAGACATTTGAGAAAGTCTATCTCTTGTACATTCCTAGTGTTTATTGTACCTGTATATCTGCCATGCACAAAGACTACATTCTCTGTCAACCTTCCTGTGATTCCAATGCTCCTCATATGTGTCCATAGCTTGCACTGGGTGCACTGTATGTAATCTTTTCTATCTATCGAACAGAGCTATCTCCCTGAAGGGATTAGTAATTTTTCTGCTTTCCTTTTTACTAGGACTTAAGTTTTTGCTAAATTAACTGTAGACCTTGCTTCCACACCTGAAATTTCTTCTATAATTCATTTTTTTTTTCAGTTCCAATTTTTTTATATTTCTTTTGAACCTTTTGTTACTGTATTTCTGTTGAAATACATTTGTTTGAAAATAATGAAAATTTTAATAAAATAATAACATTGAGATCAAGCTAGTGTTTGGAACATGAATTAACATGAAATTTTGATGGAAGGTTTTAATTTAGATCACTTTAGAACAGGATGTCTTTGTCATGAGACCATGGGTGGTCTCAAGTGGATTGGTATCAAAAGGTTTAAACAATTCTTTACTTTACTTGAGTCAGAAGGTATTCTTGTGATGGTTCAATCATTATTTTTCACACTGGGTATCTGGTAATTAAATACTGCTTCATTAATAAGTCTATATCCATCATCCAGTCCATTCCAGTGTGGAAAAACAGACATAAAATACACAAAGAACAAAACAGTTTTGAAAGAGAGCTGGGTAAGTTGATGTCAAGGTTTCATATCCTATCATTGGTGGCTTGCTGTGTCTACAGTCAAAACATTTAACTTGTTAAAGGTCAGCTTCCTTCCTTTTTTATAAAAAATAAGTTAATCAAAGGAAGAGAGGCAGTGCACATGACCTTTGATAGCTGTTCCAGATAGGTGGAACTGATGTGGTTAATGCTCAGCTTTATTGACATATAAAAACATCATAATCATCATTCAGAAAAACAAGTGTGACTTGGTAGATTGTGCCACACTTTTGGTGTGTTGTGAGCTGACACAGACACCCTCATAGCCCCTCCCTTGACTCTGTGCAGCATGAAGGATGTGACAGTTGGAGGATGCAATGCACTGCCTGGTCCTGGAATTGAACCCACAACCTTACAATCATGAGCCTAATACACTAACTACTAAATCACAAACCTTCATAACTGATGTAACAGTTAAATGGTAAATACAATTATCTCTCAATAGATTATTAGAAGACATCACCTTTTAAGGAATAACCCAGAAATTAACTTTTGACTTTTATGTTGGTTTTTGAATTGCTACATCTAGTCACCAATTTACATTTACAGCAAAAATCAGTAGAACCTTATGAAAGTCTACAAAAACAAGAGTTTAAGGAGCATCAATAATTTCATTTGCCATGAGGAGTGGAAAGTCTAACATTTCAGGCCGTTGCTCTTTCAAAGAAAAAAGGGAAAGACTAAATAATAGTTGGTGTGGCTGTAGACAATGAACTTCAACATTTCCTTTGTGTTTGTTACTCTTTTTCAAAGAACAAGAACTCCAGTTTGATGTTCCATGAATTCTGCTTTCTTGACTAATCATTGCTATGAAATAAATCTTACTTGAAACTGAAACAGTATTGAATAATTTGCCAAATATTTCTTTAGTTTTTTTCAGTGCTGAGTTTGTATTGTTCCATAAGTTTTGTGTGGAGAGATCTGAATGCCACCATCATTGTTTGTTCTACATAAATAAAGTTTCCATGTTTTTTTAGCCACCATACATAATGGTTATACATCATATATAATGTATATACACTATCAAAGATGTATATATGTTAAGTATGTTGCATACACCAAGTTTCCTTGGACAGCTCTAGCAGGGGAAGAGGTTGGTAAAAAAAACCAAACTTGCTTCAGTTTTCATACCTATTCTCATTTATGGTCATAAATGCTGGGTAATGATTAAAGAATATGACTCTAGAGTGGAATTACTTGACATGGTATGTAGCTCAGGGATCAGGGAGTCACTTCAGGCTGAGCTGCTACTTCTCTGCATTGAGAGGCTATAGTTACAGTACTGTGAACGTGTGGTTAGAATGTCACAGGAAAGGATTGCAAAACAAATTCTTCAAGCCAAGCAGGAGACCTAAGGGTAGACCAAGAACGATAATATCCATAGTCTCAATTGGTTACTCTTGGGAATCCAGCTGGAAAGTGTAATGATGGCTGCTTCTGACAGGATTCTATGGAGGTGGAGTCTGACGACTCTACTCCAGCAACCCTCCCAGGACCACTGGGCAGAGAAAATGGATAGATGGATGATAAAGATTATGGGACTTAGTTCAAGATAATTTACTAGATGATTAGCATTCAAACTATTTATGAAGCAAAATACATATTTGGATGATTCATGAAAAATAATTTAAATTTAAAGAAATTGATAATTTATTTTACCATTATAAAACAATGTTTCATGCTTTTCTTTCCTTTTATAATGAAGAATTTTCATTTTCCTACTTATGTATTTTCATTTTGCTTCCATTCAGGTCCCATCTTTATAAAGTACAGATTCCAAGATTCCTGTCAAATCACCATAAATTTCCAACATGCAACAAAAAACATTCAGTCTAACCAACATTTTTCAAAAAATGAAATATTCTTATATTGATGAAATTTTTTTATTTAATATTCTATTTTTTAGTTCATATTTTTACAGCTACATTAATCTTAAAAACTGGGGCCAATGAAATTACTTTGTTATCTCATAAATAATAAGGTTATCTAAATTTATATCTTGAAACAGCAACATGGAACAATGGAATTATTCTCCATAGTTTTAAAACAGTCAATTATTTCTCTAGGGAAACCAAACTTATTGGTGTAAAAATACATACTAAACCTACCCACCTCTTTCTCTCTCTTTCCACTTCTCTCTTCTCTCTCTCTCTTACTCCTCTCTTTCTCTCTCCCCCTCTCTCTCTCTTACTCCTCTCTTTCTCTCTCCCCCTCTCTCTCTTCATGTACCATATCTACAAGAACTCCATGCCAAAGTTTGAAAATACATGATTTTTCTTGGGAAAGATACTGCAGATCCCAGAGTATATAAACCAGCCTTCTGCTGGTGATCTAAATTAAGGCCTTGCATTAAAGTTTCATACTAATTTATGTTCCAGAGACCAACTTTAATGACAAAATTATTTTATTAAATTCTTCATTATTTTCAAAATTAATTGAAACAAAAACATTGTATTTCAACAGAAGTATCATAACAAAAGGGTTAAAGTGATCTAAATAAAAAACCTTCCATCAGATTTTTCTGTTGACTTCCATTCCAAACACTTGATTTATAATTATAGTTATTTCATTAATTCTTCATTATTTTCAAAATTAATTGAAACAAAAACTGCATTTGTCAACAGAAATATGGTAACAAAAGGGTTAAAGATGTTTTCCTTTGAAAATTCTTGTTCACATCTGCTTGTGTATTTATCCTTCAGACATTGATCTATATAGATTTAAGCTTAACACCAATCATGATAAACTCACAGTCTTAGAGAGTCTAAAAATACCATAAGCATTGACCCTCCTCTTCTGAAACAGCAGAAATAACTGACAGGGTGAATATTATGAAGAACAAGTGTTGAGAGATGGCAAGTAGTCAAGGTAGGGATGTGGGAAGGGTAGGTGACAACTGTAAAAATATAATTACAGTTGACTTCAAACATGGCACACTGACATAACACAGAGGAATATTAACACAGCATCAAACAACTAAAGAAAATATTAAAGAAAACCAGAAACTGAGCAGATGCGCGACATTGTAATCCTCCTCCTCCTCCTCGTTTCATACTTGCATCTTGACAGGATCTGATGCGTCTGAAAACTGCATTGTGGTCTAATGTCTATTTTTCTATGGCTTCTGCAGCTGCATGTGCTTCCTAATGGATGCAGGAAGAGTAGGTGACATCTGTAGAAATTGAGTTTGAGTGAATGGTTTGAGGGATGACTAGGGATACATGAGTTGGTGGGATATAGGGAATAGATGACTGACATGGCAAAAAACACGGGTGGGGTAATGATGTGTAGTAGAATAGTAATAATAATCCTTTCTACTAAAAGTATAAGGTCTCAGATTTTGGGGGAGGGGACTAGTCAATTACATCAACCCCAGTGTTTCATTGGTACTTAATTTATCAACCCCGAAAAGATGAAAGGCAAAGTCAAACTCTGTAGAATTTGAACTCAGAATGTAAAGACAGATGAAATGCCGCTAAGCATTTTTCACAACATGCTAATGGTTCTTCCAGCTTGCCACCTTAATAATAATAATGATAATAATAATTCTTTCTACTATAGACACAAGGCCTGAAATTTTTATAGGGTGAATCTAGTTGATTCCATTAACCCTAGTGTTCAACTGGTACTTAGTTATTTTACTGATCCTAAAATGAAGGAAAAGCTAAGCTGATTTCATACCCAGGTTGAACAGCATGATGGAAGCGCAGCAACTATTGAAAGTGAAATCAATGGCAAAGGAAAAAATGTTTGAACAATTGGCTGATAGATAGGAACAAAAACCTCTGCATGGCAAATGTGTGTCACATAGCAAACAAGCTAATGTAGACCAGAAGCACAATTATCAGTGGCTATGGAGCTCAGGGCTATAGGTAGAAAGCAAAAGCTTTATCTTAGCTGCTCAAGATTAGAACTTATCAGCCTGTGACTACCAAGCCAATGTGAGGAAAAACAGACCCAAAGTGCCAATAGTGCAACAATGGGTTTGAAACAGTGGACCACCTAATTTTTGGGTGTAGAGTTTTAGCACCTGTTGAGTATAAATCAAGACATGACAGAGTTGACCAATATCTACACTGGTTAATATGTCGGCATTATAAAATCAAAGCTACTGACAAATGGTACAAGCACCGCATGGAGGCTGTAAGTGAGGGAGAAAATGTAATGATTCTTTGGGACTTTCCAGTACATACAGACCAGACCATCAAAGCTAATAAACCAGATACTGTTGTGAAAGACCAAAACAATAAAGTCTGTCTATCGATTGACATGAGCATACCTTGTGATCATATCTCGGCAAAAGAATTTGATAAGTTCAGAAAATATAAAGATTTGCTGATTGAAATCGAAAAAATGTGGCATCCCAAAACAGTTGCAATACCAGTGATTGTAGGAGCACTTGGAATGATCAAAACAGGAACTGAAAATTATTTGAGGATGACCCCTGGCTTACCATCCATGCAAAAGATTGTTTTAACTGGTATGTTACACATATTGAGAAGAGCATTGTTGCTGTGAATTTTCTTTCCTTTTTTCCCCTTTTTTCTTTGATTTCTTTTTTCATTTCTTTTTCATATTTAAAAATTTTCTTCCTCTTCCCTTTTCCTTTTTTTCTTCCCTTTTTTTTCCATCACGTGACTTTGTAAATGAGTCATCTGGTGTGTTTATTTTAATGACCTACCAATGTGTACAGTGAGTTTCTTTGCCCTATGTGTCGGGATGGCAAAAAATGGAAATAAAACTGAAAGAAGAAGATGATGATGATGATGATGATAATACTCATTATTATTATTTCTAATACAGGCACACATGGCTTGAAATTTGGAGAAAAGGGCCAATTGATTACTTCAATCTCAGTTCTGGGTTGGTACTTTATTTTATCAATCCTGGAAGGACAAAAGGCAAAGTTGGCTCCAGTAAAACTTGAATTTAGAATATAAAAAAAAATAAAATAAAAAATATCACAAAGCATTTTTCTAATGCTTTAATGATTTTACCAGCTTGCTGACTTAATAATAGTTATTTTTAATACAGGCACAAGGCTTGAAATTTTGTGGGTGGGACAAGTTGATTACATCAACCCCAATGCTTGGCGGGTACTTTATCTACATAAAAAGGATGTAAAGCAAAGTCAACCTCAGAAAGAAAGAAAGGAAGAAAGAAAGAATAAACGTTAGAGAAAGAGAGAGAGAGAGAGAGAGAGAGAGAGAGAGAGAGAGACTAAAGCCAGTCTTTTATTATTTGGGTAACCTACTGCTAACATAGATACCTCTTAGTTCTGGTAAATAACCACATTAATTGTTTATAATAGAGAGAGAGATACTATATAATTGTTGATAGAGACAAAGAGAGAGAGAGAGAGAGAGAGAGAGACTAAATGATATAATATACATATTGTTCTTTGGTTGGATATTCCTTTACAAGTTCATTTTCCCAGTTCCAAACCATTTTGCAGTTGACTTGTTTCTTCAGTTATTGTTGCTATTATTCAATTGGCAGAGTCATTAGAATGTCAGATTGTTTGTTTTGAGGTAATCATTATAACTCTCTGCACTTGAGTTAATTCTTTTGAGGTCAATATATCTTTTAACAAACTCACTGGCTAATTGCAACACCAGCACCTGTTTTGGCACTAGTTTTCTATATATTGTTGGCAGAGAGATGAGTTACTGCTATCTCTAGCAGTCGAACATCTATCATTGATGAAACTAAGGAAGGTTGAAATCATGAGATCTGGTGGTCTCTGTGCTGGAGATGGCAAGGACTTATCTCCCTGCTAGCAATATAAACAAGAGTGTGTTTTGCACCAAAGGCTAATATGAGAGTTTCTCTTGTGGTATCTACTACAGTACAGTTTGTTCTAACAGAACATCCATGTTTAAGTGGGGATAAATATTACCTCTCAATAAAATACCAGTCCAGTACTGGGGATCAATTCTTCTCTTTCTCTAATATTTTCTTTCTTTTTCTATCTCTCTTTCCCTAATCCTTTCTTTCTTTTTCTGTCTCTCTTTTTCTAATCCTTCTTTCTTTCTGTCTCTCTGACTTTCTCTCCCTTTCTGGAAGAGGAAATCATCTGCGGTCAGACCCAAAGAGGAGACAGGCTCTACCAAGTCTAGTGAGCCCTATAATACCACCAATAATTTGATGACATAGTGTGGCTGTAATTCTGGATAGAGGATTTTTAATAACAGTTTTTGTCACATGGCTCATTAGACTAAGGTAAAATAAATCTTTTATTAATTTAGATGATCAACATTGTTGCTCACAAATAAAAACATAGACGTATTTTTTAACCCTTTAGCATTCACCTTATTCTGTCAATTGTAATGCTTATTTATTCACATAGTTTTCAATTAATCATGCATATCTTGTAGCTTCAAGATTTCAATGATGTGGTTGTTTATTTTTACAATGACATAACTGGACAAGTGTGAAATGCCAGATCTGGCCAGTTTGAATATAAAACAGGTACAATATTTTGGCCTACTATGGCCAGTTTGAATGTTAAAGAATTAAACAATTTGTTTCACTTTATACTGGAACTAAAACTTATTTATATATCATAGCAATAGGACATCACAATAATAAAGGACTTCCCCAGTCCCTCGCCTTTTTTCTTTCTCTCTCTATTTAGTCACTGCTTCACTCTTATTAAGCATCTCTCTCTCTCTAGTCTCTTTATATTATATTATTTATCGTCTCTCTCTCTCTTTTTTTTTCTATATAAACAATTATATAATATATCTGTCTCTATTATAAACAATTAATGTGGTTATCTACCAGAATTAAAAGGTACCTATGTTAGCAGTGGATTACCCAAATAATAAAGGACGGGTTTACTCTCTCTCTCTCTCTCTCTCTCGTTCTCTACCGCTATTATTTAGTCTCTCTCTTGCTCACTCCCTCTCCCTTTGTTTCACTTTCCCTCTATCATTTTGTCTCTCTCTCTCTCTCTCTCTTCACCACAGTCCATTTCTTTGTAGAAATATGAAGGTTTTTAAGTTATTGCATGCAAAAGCATGCATACAAGTGCTCATGCTCACAGACATTACACAAACCATAAATACCACACACACACATACACACACACATACACATACTCACACACGCTCACACACACAGACATACACACTCACATGCATGTGCATGCACACACACATACACTACTCTCACACTCTATCTCTCTCTCTCTCTCTCGCACATACACACACACGCACACACAGAGAAAAGTATGTTGCACATGCTCAAAAACCAAGAGTGTCAGCAGAAAAGAAAGAAAACAGTTAAAAAAAAACACACACAATCAATAAATAAACAAAAAGTGAATAAATCCATAAAAATATATAAATCTATAAATAAATAAAGGCATAAAGCAAAATAATAATGCAAAAACATGTAGGAAATTTCAAGCAATAAAATATATTAAAAGAGAAAAAAAAGCCTTCCAAGAAAAAAAAAAACAAGACCAACTAAGAAATAAATGACAAAAAAAAAACTGAATAAAAGTGAAAAACCAAGTGCGAAAAGTAGTTGTTAGTAGAAAAACCAGTTTGTTGATGTGAGATATGGGCTGTTGTTTCTGGTATAGTCTCTCTCTCTCTCTCTGACACACACACAGAGAGACATGCACACACTTACACACACATTTTCTCTCTCTCTATTCCTCTCTCTCTGCTGATGGTGGGTGTTCTGCAATGGTGACGCTATATACACTACTGTATACACCACTGTTTACCTGAATCAATAACTAGGACAGATTTGTTGTTTATTTATGAATATGTATATATATGTATGTGTATGTGTGTATGTATATGTATGTATATACATATATGTGTGTGTGTGTATGTATGTATATATGTATATGTATATATATACATATATATGTGTTTATATATATATATAAACACATATATATGTATATATATATACACACACGTATGTGTATGTGTATAGAATAACAAAAAATTGACTATAAATACCATTGTGTAGAGGAGGTCTGTTTTGGTTAAGTTCTTGTTCATATATATATATATATATATATATATATATATATATATATATATATATATATATATATATATATATACTTACACATACAACTATATATTTATACATACATATATGTATATATATATATATATATATATAGAGAGAGAGAGAGAGACTCACACACATATATATACATACAGGGTATCCATAAATTATCTTCACAACTTTTATACTTTTACACTTCAAATTGTAAAAGTAATTTATTAAGACCCTGTATATCCATACATAATTGTATATTCATTATATATATATACATACAGAGGGAGAGAGAGAGAGAGAGAGAGAGATATCTACATATTTGTGTGTGTATGTGTGTGTATATATATATATATATATATATATATATATATATATATATATATATATATATATATATACGTATTCGCCTTTATATATTTAATCCTTTATATTGAACACTCAATATTTCATCTATTCAATAAGACATATTCCATATATTCAATAAGACATTCAATACTTTATTTCATTGTACCATCCATTTTTATTTTATATTATATATTGTATATTATATTATATATTGTATATTCCATATTCTATATCCCACATTGGTTTTGCAGGAATATAAATAAAACATAAAAAGCAGACAGTGTTGGAACTCTTTTAAACAAAATAATATATTCCTCTATACACAATCATACAAAACCCCTTTTTTTGTATTTATTTTTACTCGCATATACATATATATATATATATATATATATATATATACACACGCATACACACACATACTTATGTCCAAATGCATATACACAGCTGCCAGAGTAAAGTTAATTCTTCTTCCTCTCTGCCAACAATAATTCACATCATGAATATTAATTAGAAAGGAATAATTAAGCTGCTCTCATTAAACGATGTCCACTTCCCTGTACCATGCTTCAATTGTGTGTGTTACTGAGGTATTTCCCTGACTAAATGATGTATAATATGACCGTGAGGTAAGTAGCTTGCTTGCCAACCATATGGTTCTGGGTTCAGTCCCATTGCATGGCACCTTAGGTAAGTGTCTTCTACTATAGCCTCAGAATGACCAAAGCCTTGTGAGTGGATTTAGTAGATGGATGTTTGTGTGTGTGTGTGTGTGTGTGTGCTTGTCCTCCAACCATCTCCTGTCAGCCGATACTGGTGTGTTTATATCCCCATAACTTAGCGGTTCAGCAAAAGATACCGATCGAATAAGTACTAGGCTTACAAAGAATAAGACTTGAGGTCGATTTCTTCAACTAACATCCTTTAAGGCAGTGCTCCTGCATGCCCGCAGTCAAATGACTGAAGCAAGTAAAAGAATAAAAGAATATATATACATATATATATATCATCATCATCATCATCATCATCGTTTAACGTCCGCTTTCCATGCTAGCATGGGTTGGACGATTTGACTGAGGACTGGTGCAACCGGATGGCTACACCAGGCTCCAATCTAATTTGGCAGAGTTTCTACAGCTGGATGCCCTTCCTAACGCCAACCACTCAGAGAGAGAGAATATGAAGGTTTAAGTTCACCAGAAACGGCTGTAAAACTTCAAATTCTCCTTACCCTAATTAAATTATTCTAAATGACTTGAGATATTTGTTCTACCTTGGTTTTTGATTTTCCCTCTAATATATATATATATATATATATATATATATATACTGATGCACCTTAAATGGTGTGTGTATGTGTCTACACAAACAGTCAACAAAAAGGGGTAAAACAGGAAAAAGTCAGCACTCCACCCACTACACATCTTAATAACTCCATTATGCTCATTATACTGATATATGTTTGACATTCCAGAAGGAATATAAAACTCAACAATGAAAGTGTTTAGAGGATGTCTTAAGGCCCTATCCTCCTCCTCACCACCACCGCTGCTGTTGCCGCTGCCATCACCACCGCCACCACTACCGCTATCATCATCATCAACATTATCACTTTTCCTTATTTCCATGGGTTGAATGTAGTTTATTTTCAGGCAGATTTTCTACAGCTGGATGGTCTTTCCTGCTGCCCACCTTCACCTGTTTCCTAGCAAGTTAATATTTCCCAATAGTCAGACATATTATTGCTGAATATTGCTTGTATTATGGTGGCACATGTTTACAACTAACATGTGACATCAAGATAAGGTGACACAAATACACACACTCACACACAAGCATACATATGTAATAGGCTTGTTTCAGTTTCCTCTCTACTAAACCCACTCACAAGGTTTTGGTTAACCTAGGGCTATAGCAGAAAACACTCATCCAAGGTGCCATGCAATGGGATTGAACAGAAAACCACATGATTGGGAAACAATCCTCTTAACCACACAACCGCACCAGTAAAACAAATCAAAAACACCCATCCCAAGTCACCAGAACTCTTCCCTTCTAAGGACCATCCTAACCCCATGTATCTATATACATATGTCTTAGTCTTCCATTGCCATGGCTACCTTCTGCTGTCACCCAGCTAACTTCAATGTACAATACTTAATGTAGCTGAGTAATTCATCTAAATTTACACATCAAAGACACAGAATTGTTAATGAGATTTTTAATGGTTTGTTGTTATCGTAATTGTTGTTGTTATTGTCATTATTGTTATTGTAGTTTGGTAATACAACTGCTTGTATATGGAGCCTTACTATTTGATGAAATCAAACAAACCAATGAGAATAAAGACAATGAAAGCAGCAATATCATTGGTGTTCAGTTGAAACTAAAAATAGTTTGTGGATTTTAACATCCAGGACACTTGCAATGATAGAAAAAAGTCACAATTTTAATTAATTACACGATAATACTGACAATGAAAACTGCTAAGTAATATTTATGCTTAAACCAACATTAGCAAACGACATTCACATGTGTATTGAGAAAAGTGAGGGTAAAAGCTACAAACAGGAAAAAAAAGGGACACAGGTGTAACTGGAAGGTTAAGAAGCTTGTTTTGAAACCATGTGGTTCAGAATCAGTTCCACTGTTCTTTATCTTCGTCAAGTGTCTTCTACTATTGCTCCAGGCTAAGCAAAGCCTTGTGGTTATATTTGGTAGACCTACCGTAAGAAGCTTGTCATATATGTGTATGTGAGTGTCTGTGTGCATGTGCACACATGTATGTATATGTGCACGTGTGCACATTTGTGTGTTTGCGTGTGTATGTATGTGTGAGTATGCACGCACACTTTTGGTGGTGTGCTGGCAGAAACGTTAGCACGCTGGGTGAAATGCTTAGCGGTATTTCGTCTGCCGCTACGTTCTGAGTTCAAATTCCGCCGAGGTCGACTTTACCTTTCATCCTTTCGGGGTCGATTAAATAAGTACCAGTTACGCACTGGAGTCGATATAATCGACTTAATCCGTTTGTCTGTCCTTGTTTGTCCCCTCTGTGTTTAGCACACTTTTGTATGTGTGTATGTACATTAGTGTATGTGTGTATGCGCACATTTGTGTTTGTGTGTGTGCACATTTGTGTGCATGTGTGTGTTTGTGACTGTGTGTTTGTGTGTGCCACTGTCATGACATCATATGGTTATAAGCAAACCTCACCATCATCCAAGTGAGGTTGTTTGTTTCTGGTCTTCCATGGAATAAAATATCTGGCCAAGGGGAATCATTACCTTATTTAGAAATAGGTGAAGGTTGATGAAAGGAAGGCTAGAAATCATCGAAAGTCTGCCTCAAGGAATTCATCTAACTTATGCAAACATGGACATTCAACAGGGATAATGATGATGATGATGGTGATGATTTAAGACATAACAGTGATTCTCAGCCTTTCATGACACAGTGCCCCACCACCTCCACCTTCACTAACTATCATTTTACAAACTCCACTCCACATGTTTTGAAACAAAAAAGTTATTTTAATCAAGTATAAATTAATTTTGCACCTTGCTCTTATTAGCTGTATGTTCTTATATTTATTGCAGCCACTTTGGGGCCCCTTTTCAAATATTTGCACCGACTAGTGTGCCTTACATTAAATTTTTATAGAAATTATTGAAGAATATCCTCTTCCTTCTCCTCCTTCTCATTTTCCTCCTCCTCCTCCTCCTGTTAAGGATATGTTAAGGATACAAATATTGCTATATTATTTATTTTATTTCCAAGAAAAAAATCACATTCTTTTAAAACACTCATCACTACCTAAATTCTTCATTAATTTCAAAATAAATTGAAACAAAGACTGAATTTCAACAGAAATATGGTAACAAAGGGGTTAAAGTGGTCTACATTAAAATTAAAATTTCATCTAAAATCTTTGATATTTTCAAAAGCAGTGTATTTCAATAGAAATCTTGATAGGAAAATGAGTAGAATATTGAATATCATTAAAAAGACAGGACGGTCATGGATGGAAAGCCTTTAATCATAGGTCTGCTCGATCAATGCTGATTTTCAGTTACGCAATAGCAACAGCAGCAACAATATTTTTTGACAAGATAAGCTGCCAACAGAAACTTGTTTATAAATGCCTGGTGTGATAGTTAACAATGACTATATTGGTCACACCCATTAAATCACCAGACATCACACCACAAGCACCACCTCCACCACTACCACCACCACCACCACCACTACTACTACTGTAATCATGGCCATGACAACTACAATAACTAGTTCACTGCCACCCCTGTATCACACATGGAAAACTAATTACTTCCAATACATAGCATTAAACCATAAAACATTTCTAACACCTTTTATAGAAGTACTATCCAAATGTAGCCATACAAAAGTTAAATCATATAAAATATTGCTAACTCATGTACATGCCCATCAAGGCCTCCATGTCCTCAACATGTATTACATACAACAGGAAACTTCTATGCAGCCCCTCAACCTGCTAGAAATAACTGACAGATCTCCTTTAAATCAAATCCTATAGTCTCTTTTCAAGAAAAAAAGAAAACAAAAAAAAAGAAACATTTGATAACGAGTACTCCTTGACTGATATACTGTGTTTGAATAAAAGCCAAGACGGTCAAGGCTGACGGTCTTTAAATATAGACCTGCTCGGTCACGGCTAATCTGGAGCTAAACAATAACAAGACAAACAATAATTCACAAGGAAATTTCTTAGGTCTGAAAAGTATTAACCTTTTATCATTCCGATTACTCTGTCAAATGTAATGCTTATTCATTTACCTTGCTCTGAAGTAATCATGTATTGTCTCATAGCTTCAGGTTTTCAGTGATGTGACAGTTTGCTTTTAAACAGGTGTGAGAGGCTTGATCTAGCTGGTTTCAACATAAAATAGGGAGAATATTTGAGGCAGATATGGCTGATTTGAATGTGAAAGGGTTAAATATTGTAGGTGTAGTGGGAGTAGAGTTAAGAAGCTGGCTTTGAGAGGTTTTGGTATAGCTGTTTTTGGTGTTACTTATTTGGCATCGTAGATTCAAGGTAAGAAGAGAAGCAAAGTATTTACATCAATCATATTCGATTAATAAAGTGTAATACCTCTTTCCCTCTCTCTCTTACTCCCTCTCACTCTCTCTCACACTTTCTTTTTGTATGCGTATATTTCTTCATGTGTGCATGCTTGTGTGTGTTTGTGTGTGTATGTGTGTGTGTGTGTGTGTGTGTGCATGCATGTGTATATGTATGTGAGCATGCATGCATGCGTGTGTGTGTGTGTGTGTTTGTGTCTGTGTGTCTATGTTTGCCTTTGGTGGCTAAGTATTTTTGTCCAATTGTTTCATTCTGAAAAAGCTTGCTTCTGAACCACATAGTTTTGGTCTCAGCCCCAAAATAGCACCTTGGGCAAGTAACTTCAACTATAGTCCTAAGCTGATCAAAGTTTTGTGAGTGAATTTCGTAAATGGAAACTGAAAGAAGCTCATCATCATCCAAGCAAGGTGATATTTCCCCATTACCAGATATGTTTTCATGGAAAACTGGAAATGAGGAATGCCACTTGCATGACCATGGTGTTCATTTATAATTGTTGTGGGATGTCACGAAAGGAGACACATCACACACACAAATTCTTATACACATATATCGACACAAACATATACACACACTCACACACACAAACAAACATATACACATGTAAGTACACAGCAGAATATCAATAACCATTTATCAATAATCTTGAATGACTAACAACTGTAAACAAATGGAAACAGAGTAATTATCAAAGTGAATGTATTATGCACATAAACTCTCTAGTGTATGTATCATCATCATCATCATCGTTGTTTAACGTCCGCTTTCCATGCTAGCATGGGTTGGACGATTTGACTGAGGCTGGTGAAACCAGATGGCTACACCAGGCTCCAATCTGATATATATATATATATATATATAACATGAGAGAGTTAGGGGTTGGGGGTTCAACCCACTAAGGGATAGTATCTATCCAGTATACTGCTGGGAGGGTACCCAATTATTGCTACACTAGTGCTATACTAGGTGCAATCAATGGGAGCGGGTAAAAGTGGAGGTTTTACCCAAAATTTGTGTAACAATTAGAAAATGGAGGATAATATGCTGAACCCAACTACTTGCAGACGGTGTATCCCGTTGAATTCATTAATTTAATTCATAGCAAAAGTGACAAAAAAAGGAAGAAAAGAAAAAGAAAGAAAGAACCAACGCACAGGTGTCCATGGCAGACTATGTTATTTTGCCAACATGGTTTACATATAGAAGTACAAAGTACATAAGGAATTAGAGGATGAACAGAAGTTTAATCTTACAGCTGTTTCGGCCTAGTTTTGGCAGGCCCCATTCTATCCGAATATTCCTTTCCGGAGTGATTATCGGATGACATTTTGAAATGGGGTTACATGCCCGAACCTCTAGGCCTCTTCAGAGATTCACAAAGGGTTACATACAGATGTAGGGCAAGAGGTAAAAACAGAGGTGTGGTAGAGACCAGAAGAAAAACAACAGCAAAAATAAGATAGAAATAAAAATAAAAAATAAAATTGAAATCAAAATATAAATAAAAATAAAAATAAAAATACAAATAAGGGTACAGCAGGAAAAAAAATAATAATAGTAGTAAAAAAGAATACATAAATGAAGGTATAGCATGTGGGACATGCAAAAATATAAAAAAGATATATGTCAAAAAACCCTTAAAAATACAAGGCACCCAAAAAGCCTACAAACAATATAGATAGGTCGCTATAGGCACTCCAATGCACATCTATATGTGTGGGTTCGTGTGCACAGCCTTACTCGGATGTCCCCTTACTCTCATGTGTGCATATACAAGTTTTTATAAGCAAACATTCCACCACATACGTTGTTTGTGGTATCAGCTCTATTAGCCGTATCTAGAAAGCTGTAAGTGTTTTTTAGAAAGGAAGTTTTGTTGAGTGTGTGTGTGTCATTTCTGTATATATTGGAAGGTTCTATGTAGAAGTTCATTTTATACAAGTTATTAATGTTCTAGTAGCAATAACAGTGAAGGTCCACATATACATATACCCACACATATACACATACACATATATATATATATACATATATATACATACACATGTACATACACCCATATAGATATCCACATCCACATACACACACACACGTACATACATCCACGCATGCACTCACAAGCAAATAGATATGCATGTGCATACATACAGGAGGAGTATCTCTAGTAATAAAAGACCAACGGCAACAAGAACAATACCAACGACAACAACATGTAGGTGCATCTACATGTGCACACACATACACATATAGCTATACGCATAGCCACTTCTATTAGTTTTGATAAAGGGGCCGTGCCTGCAGTGCTACCCATTTTCTAGTGTATGTCTTCCTGCCTATATGTTAATATCAAGCTAGGTTTACCTCCTAATTTCTGTAGCTATATATATATACACACCCACACACACATATATACACACACATATACACACACACTCACACATACACAAATATACATACACATACATACACATACATATATATACATATATATATATATATATATATATATATATAGTGGTTGATAGCTTCCGCTATCTTGGTGACCAAATTAGCAGTGGAGGTGGGTGCGCTGAAAGCGTAGCTGCTTGAATTAGAATAGCCCGGGCAAAGTTCAGAGAGCTCTTACCTCTACTGGCGACAAAGGGTCTCTCTCTCTCTCAGAGTAAAAGGTAGATTGTATGATGCATGTGTACGAACAGCCATGCTTCATGGCAGTGAAACATGGGCCGTGACTGCTGAGGACATGCGTAGGCTCGCAAGGAATGAAGCCAGTATGCTCCGATGGATGTGTAATGTCAGTGTGCATACTAGACAGAGTATCACTACCTTGAGAGAAAAGTTGAACTTACGAAGCATCAGTTGTAGTGTGCAAGAGAGATGACTGTGCTGGTATGGTCATGTAGTGAGAATGGATGAGGATAGCTGTGTGAAAAAGTGCCACACCTTAACAGTTGAGGGAACCTGTGGAAGAGGTAGGCCCAGGAAGACCTGGGATGAGGTGGTAAGGCACGACCTTCGAACATTGGGCCTCACCCAGGCGATGAGTACTGACCGAGACCTTTGGAAATATACTGTGCGCGAGAAGACCCGGCAAGCCAAGTAAGACCTAAATCTAAGGCCCAGCCAGCCCACTTATGCGTACCTTCCTTCCTTCATTGGACACTAAATTCCAAATTCCACTTGTGAAGACTTGTTGAGGAAAGTTAAATCGAAATCGAGTTAAATTAAAATTGGACACTAAACCCCACTGCGAAGACCTGTTGAGGCAAGTGAAATGGAAATAGATTGTTGCTGTGCCCCTGAACTGGCTTTGTGCGGGGCCGTCATGGGATTTTCGAGCGAGATCGTTGCCAGTGCCCCTGGACTGGCCCATGTGCAGGCAACACATGAAATCTTTCGAGTGGGATCGTTGCCAGTGCCCCTGGACTGGCTCATGTGCAGGCGACACATGATATCTTTCGAGCGAGATCGTTGCCAGTGCCCTTGGACTGGCTCTTGTGCAGGTGACACATGAGGTTTTTTTTCGAGCGAGATCGATGCCGGTGCCCCCGGGCTGGCTCGTGTGCGGGCGAGACATGAAATCTTTCGAGCGGGATCGCTGCCAGTGCTACTGGTCTGGGTCATGTGCGGGCGACATATGATATCTTTCGAGCGAGATCGTTGCCAGTGCCCCTCGACTGGCTCATGTGCGGGAGACACATGAAATCTTTCGAACGGGATCGATGCCAGTGCCCCCGGGCTGGCTCGTGTGCCGGCGACACATGAAATCTTTCGAGCGGGATCGCTGCCAGTGCTACTGGTCTGGGTCAAGTGCGGGCGACATATGATATCTTTCGAGCGAGATCGTTGCCAGTGCCCCTGGACTGGCTCATGTGCGGGAGACACATGAAATCTTTCGAGCGGGTTCGTTGCCAGTGCCCCTGGACTGGCTCATGTGCGGGCGACACATGAAATCTTTCGAGCGGGATCGATGCCGGTGCCCCTGGGCTGGCTCATGTGCGGGCGACACATGAAGTCTTTCGAGCGAGATTGTTGCCGGTGCTCCTGGGCCGGCTCTTGTGCGGGTGACACATGAGGTTTTTTTTCGAGCGAGATCGATGCCGGTGCCCCCGGGCTGGCTCGTGTGAGGGCGACACATGAAATCTTTCGAGCGGGATCGTTGCCAGTGCCCCTCGACTGGCTCATGTGCGGGCGACACATGATATCTTTCGTGCGAGATCGTTGCCAGTGCCCATGGACTGGCTCTTGTTCGAGTGACACATGATATCTTTCGAGCGAGATCGTTGCCAGTGCCCTTGGACTGGCTCTTGTGCAGGTGACACATGAGGTTTTTTTTCGAGCGAGATCGATGCCGGTGCCCCCGGGCTGGCTCGTGTGCGGGCGAGACATGAAATCTTTCGAGCGGGATCGCTGCCAGTGCTACTGGTCTGGGTCATGTGCGGGCGACATATGATATCTTTCGAGCGAGATCGTTGCCAGTGCCCCTGGACTGGCTCATGTGCGGGAGACACATGAAATCTTTCGAACGGGATCGATGCCAGTGCCCCCGGGCTGGCTCGTGTGCCGGCGACACATGAAATCTTTCGAGCGGGATCGCTGCCAGTGCTACTGGTCTGGGTCAAGTGCGGGCGACATATGATATCTTTCGAGCGAGATCGTTGCCAGTGCCCCTGGACTGGCTCATGTGCGGGAGACACATGAAATCTTTCGAGCGGGTTCGTTGCCAGTGCCCCTGGACTGGCTCATGTGCGGGCGACACATGAAATCTTTCGAGCGGGATCGATGCCGGTGCCCCTGGGCTGGCTCATGTGCGGGCGACACATGAAGTCTTTCGAGCGAGATTGTTGCCGGTGCTCCTGGGCCGGCTCTTGTGCGGGCGACACATGAAATCTTTCGAGCGGGATCGTTGCCAGTGCCCCTCGACTGGCTCATGTGCGGGCGACACATGATATCTTTCGTGCGAGATCGTTGCCAGTGCCCATGGACTGGCTCTTGTTCGAGTGACACATGATATCTTTCGAGCGAGATTGTTGCCAGTGCCCCTGGACTGGCTCATGTGCGGGTGACACATGAAATGTTTCGAGCGGGATCGATGCCAGCGCCCCTGGACTGGCTCATGTGCGGGCGACACATGAAATCTTTCGAGCGAGATCGTTGCCAGTGCCCCTAGGCCGGCTCTTGTGTGGGTGACACATGAGGTTTTTCGAGCGAGATCGTTGCCGGTGCCCCCGGACTGGCTCATGTGCGGGCGACACATGAAATCTTTCGTGCGAGATCGTTGCCAGAGCCCATGGACTGGCTCTTGTGCGAGTGACACATGATATCTTTCGTGCGAGATCGATGCCAGTGCTCCTGGACTGGCTCATGTGCGGGCGACACATGATATCTTCCGTGCGAGATCGTTGCCAGTGCCCCTGGACTGGCTCTTGTGCGGGTGACACATGAGGTTTTTTCGAGCGAGATCGTTGCCGGTGCCCCTGGACTGGCTCATATGCGGGTGACACATGAAATCTTTCGAGCGGGATCGTTGCCAGTGCCCCTGGACTGGCTCATGTGCGGGCGACACATGATATCTTTCGTGCGAGATCGTTGCCAGTGCCCATGGACTGGCTCTTGTTCGAGTGACACATGTTATCTTTCGAGCGAGATCGTTGCCAGTGCCCCTGGACTGGCTCTTGTGCAGGTGACACATGAAATGTTTCGAGCGAGATTGTTGCCAGTGCCCCTGGACTGGCTCATGTGCGGGTGACACATGAAATGTTTCGAGCGGGATCGATGCCAGTGCCGCTGGACTGGCTCATGTGCGGGCGACACATGAAATCTTTCGAGCGAGATCGTTGCCAGTGCCCCTAGGCCGGCTCTTGTGTGGGTGACACATGAGGTTTTTCGAGCGAGATCGTTGCCGGTGCCCCCGGACTGGCTCATGTGCGGGCGACACATGAAATCTTTCGTGCGAGATCGTTGCCAGTGCCCCTAGACTGGCTCATGTGCGGGCGACACATGATATCTTTCGTGCAAGATCGTTGCCAGTGCCCCTGGACTGGCTCTTGTGCGGGTGACACATGAGGTTTTTTCGAGTGAGATCGTTGCCGGTGCCCCTGGACTGGCTCGTGTGCGAGAGACACATGAAACCTTTCGAGCGGGATCGATGCCAGTGCCCCTGGACTGGCTCATGTGCGGGCGACACATGAAATCTTTCGAGCGGGATCGATGCCGGTGCCCCTGGGCCGGCTCTTGTGCGGGTGACACATGAGGTTTTTTTTCGAGCGAGATCGATGCTGGTGCCCCTGGGCTGGCTCGTGTGCGGGCGACACATGAAATCTTTCGAGAGGGATCGCTGCCAGTGCCACTGGTCTGGGTCATGTGCGGGCGACATATGATATCTTTCGAGCGAGATCGTTGCCAGTGCCCCTGGACTGGCTCATGTGCGGGAGACACATGAAATCTTTCGAGCGGGATCGATGCCAGTGCCCCTGAACTGGCTCTTGTGCGGGCGACACATGATATCTTTCGTGCGAGATCGTTGCAAGTGCCCCTGGACTGGCTCTTGTGCGGGTGACACATGAGGTTTTTTCGAGCGAGATCGTTGCCGGTGCCCCTGGACTGGCTCATGTGCGGGTGATACATGAAATCTTTCGAGCGGGATCGATGTCAGAGCCCATGGACTGGCTCTTGTGCGAGTGACACATGATATCTTTCGTGCGAGATCGATGCCAGTGCCCCTGAACTGGCTCATGTGCGGGCGACACATGATATCTTTCGTGCGAGATCGTTGCCAGTGCCCCTGGACTGGCTCTTGTGCGGGTGACACATGAGGTTTTTTCGAGCGAGATCGTTGCCGGTGCCCCTGGACTGGCTCATGTGCGGGTAATACATGAAATCTTTCGAGAGGGATCGCTGCCAGTGCCACTGGTCTGGGTCATGTGCGGGCGACATATGATATCTTTCGAGCGAGATCGTTGCCAGTGCCCCTGGACTGGCTCATGTGCGGGAGACACATGAAATCTTTCGAGCGGGATCGATGCCAGTGCCCCTGGACTGGCTCTTGTGCGGGTGACACATGAGGTTTTTTCGAGCGAGATCGTTGGCGGGGCCCCTGGACTGGCTCATGTGCGGGTGATACATGAAATCTTTCGAGTGGGATCGATGCCGGTGCCCCTGGACTGGCTCATGTGCGGGTGATACATGAAATCTTTCGAGCGGGATCGATGCCAGTGCCCCTGGACTGGCTCTTGTGCGAGTGACACATGATATCTTTCGAGCGAGATCGTTGCCAGTGCCCCTGGACTGGCTCATGTGCGGGAGACACATGAAATCTTTCGAGCGGGATCGATGCCAGTGCCCCTGGACTGGCTCTTGTGCGGGTGACACATGAGGTTTTTTCGAGCGAGATCGTTGCCGGTGCCCCTGGACTGGCTCTTGTGCGGGTGGCACATAAAAGACACCATTTCGAGCGTGGCCGTTTTCGTACGGGTGACATGTAAAAGCACCCACTACACTCTCTGAGTGGTTGGCGTTAGGAAGGGCATCCA
The DNA here is from genome assembly GCF_046866305.1 of Octopus bimaculoides. Taxonomy (NCBI): domain Eukaryota; kingdom Metazoa; phylum Mollusca; class Cephalopoda; order Octopoda; family Octopodidae; genus Octopus; species Octopus bimaculoides. The sequence continues at coordinate 79,253,757 of NC_142929.1, forward strand.
GCTGTAGAAACTCTGCCAAATTAGATTGGAGCCTGGTGTTGCCATCCGGTTTCACCAGTCCTCAGTCAAATCCTCCAACCCATACTAGCATGGAAGGCGGACGTTAAACGATGATGATGATGATATATATATAGGTATAGTGATGCAAAAAGGAAAAATAGAGCTCAAAATATGAGTATATGTATATATTTCTTATTAATATTTAGCAGAACCAACTGAGTTTTAAATATATATATATATATATATCAGCTTTAAATAGAGCTCAAAACTGATCCGTTTTACATAGGTCAATTTCATTATTATTATTATTATTATTATTATTATTATTATTATTATTATAAAGTATTTGCAACAGATCAGTTTTGAGCTCTATTTAAAGTTGATATATATATACAAAAACTCAACTGTGAGTATTTTGCTAAGATTGTTAACAGATACTATATTTTTTAGTCAAATTTTTGGTGTAAAAAAATATATTTAAACATATATATATCATCATCATCATCATCGTTTAACGTCCACTTTCCATGCTAGCATGGGCTGGACAATTTGACTGAGGACTGGTGAAACCGGATGGCAACACCAGGCTCCAATCTGATTTGGCAGAGTTTCTACAGCTGGATGCCCTTCCTAAAGCCAACCACTTACAGAGTGTAGTGGGTGCTTTTATGTGTCACCCACACGAAGGCCAGTCAGGCGGTACTGGCAATGGCTATGCTCAAATGGTGTATTTTATGTGCCACCCGCACAAGAGCCAGCCCAGGGGCACTGGCAACGATCTCGCTCGAAAATCCTTACAAATGTCACGGGCACAAGTGCCAGAAAGGCGATGCTGGGCACAGGTGCTATCCTGATTTCACTTTCGCTTGCCCCAATAAGTCTTCGCAAGCTGAGTTTCGTGTCCAATGAAGGAGATGACGTTGGCACAGGTGCCAGTCTGCAAATTTAGTTCGATTTCACTTGCCTCAATAAGTCTTCACAAGCGGAGTTTAGTGTCCAATGTAGGAAAGGTACGCATAAGTGGGCTGGTTACACCCCTGGCAGAGGCCTTGGATTTAGGTCTCACTTGGCTTGCCGGGTCTTCTCACGCACAGCACATTTCCAAATGTCTCGGTCAGAAGTCATCGCCTCGGTGAGGCCTAATGTTCAAAGGTCTTGCCTCACCACCTCTCAGCCCAGGTCTTCCTGGGCCTACCTCTTCCACAGGTTCCCTCAACTGTTAAGGTGTGGCACTTTTTCACACAGCTATCCTCGTCCATTCTCACCACATGTCCATACAAGCGCAGTCGTCTCTCTTGCACACCACAACTGATGCTTCTTATGTTCAGCTTTTCTCTCAAGATACTTACACTCTGTTGGGTATGCACACTGACATTACACATCCAGCGGAGCATACTGGCTTCATTCCTTGCGAGCTTACGCATGTCCTCAGCAGTCACAGCCCATGTTTCACTGCCATGTATCATGGCTGTTTGTATACATGCGTCATACAGTCTACCTTTTACTCTGAGTGAGAGTCCCTTTGTCGCCAGCAGAGGTAAGAGATCTCTGAACTTTGCCCAGGCTATTCTTATTCTAGCAGCTACACTTTCAGCGCACCCACACCCACTACTAACTTGGTCGCCTAGATAGTGGAAGCTATCAACTACCTCTAGTTTTTCTCCCTGGAATGAGATAGAAGTTGTTTCCTGTTTGTTTACAGTCTTTATTGCACCTGAACATCTGCCACATACAAAAACTAACTTTCTAGTTAACCTGCCTTTGATATTGCTGCACCTCTTATGTGTCCATAGCTTGCACTGGGTACATCTTATAGAGTTACTACCTACTCCTTTTCTACATACTGAGCAGGGCTGTGTAGAAAGTTGAAAAGGAACACACAAGTTGATATGTATGGAAAAAAAAGTCAAGGTAGAAAATGCTAAAATAATTTTATTAAAAACATTTTGCAAAATTTAATTGTTTTCTATACTTGCAGTTGAAAAAGTCTCATGACTGAAACCGGTACTGAAATGTTTTTTATAGAATTATTTTAGCATTTTCTACCTTGACTTTTTTCCATATATATATATCGCCCTCTTGGCACTTGTGCCAGTGGCACGTGAAAAGACATTTGAGCGAGATCATTACCAGTGCTACTGGACTGGCTCCTGTGCAGGTGGCACGTAAAATACACCATTTCGAGCGTGGCCGTTGCCAGTACCGCCTGACTGGCCTTCGTGCCGGTGGCACGTAAAAGCACCTACTACACTCTCGGAGTGGTTGGCGTTAGGAAGGGCATCCAGCTGTAGAAACTCTGCTAAAACAGATTGGAGCCTGGTGTAGTCACCTGGTCCACCAGTCCTCAGTCAAATCGTCCAGCCCATGCTAGCATGGAAAGTGGACGTTAAACGACGATGATGATGATATATATATATTTACACTCTCTAGTGTATACATACTCTCTCTAATGTACAAATACACTTTGTATATTTATAATTCCAGTTGAGTGTTGATGTTAGCTTTAATCTTCCTTTTTTTATTGTTAAATTAGACACCAATAATATCTTGAGTTATGATATAAACTACATCACTACTTTTGAAAAGATGAAACAGCAAAAGATCAGGAAACAGACTTGAGTTTCTGACAAAAGAACTTGAATAATCTTTCATTTCAAACATGGTCAGCTTTTGTAAGGAGATTGTTTGCAGTTAACATGTGATCTTTAGTCTTTTGTTGTAAATTGTTTTATTCATGCTAACATGGGTTAGAGGAATATGCTATTGCAGTATTGTTTTACAGCTGGATGCCTTTCCTGGTGCTGACTCCTACATGTTTTTCAAGAAAGGATTCTGTAATTCCATCTGGCTTTGAAGGTACAAAGCAAGCAGACATGTTATTGACAGGTGAAGTGCCAGCAACAACACTACTCTAGCATTGTAACTTTTGAAATAAACAAGTACAGATGGAAACAAACACACAGACATGAACATATGCACACTTGCACACACACACATATACACATACAGATACACATACACATGTACACACACACACATACACAGAAGCACACATTTGCACACACAGATGCACATATACATTACACACGCACACACACAGGCACATGAATACTCTCACATGCATACACATCATACACAAACAGATACATGACTTAGAAACATGTGAAAGGCAGCAACAGAAAAGGCCTCTGGCTGTATAAGATCTGTCTCAACAAAATTCCATTGGAGAAGTGGACTTTAAAAGAAAGACGATGACGATGACATATGCAAGGGCCTTCTGCCTACCAAATCCACTCAGAATGCCTTGTTTGGTGAGAGGCTACAGCAACATTCACTTGCTATAGTGTTTTCTGCTATAGCAAGACACTAGAGCAAGTATCTGTGCAGTGGGACAGAACCTGAAATCACGTGATTGATAAGTAAACTTCTGAGCCACACAGCCATGCTTGCACCTATCATTATATACCAATTATATTATTCAATCATTAACAGACACACTCACGCCTCTGACCCATAGACATGCCATCTCCTATTGCTATTATAATGATATCTGTTCTTCAACGCTGACAGGTCTCATCTCCCTCCCTTCAAACCCCTCCCCCCACTTACTCCATCACTCTTGTTGGGAGCAATGCCCCTAGGCCATACACTAACCACTACACCAAGTCCTTCCTAGCCACAGTATCATCCCTCTGGAATCTCTTCCATGTTCATGTCTTTTCTGCAAGTGTTTCGCCTCTAATAGTTTAAACATAACATTATTAATGCACTCAACCTCACTAATCTTGGATGACTTGCAAGTGCCATGGGCTCTGCTGCTTCTTCTCGACTCAACAAATAAAAGGAAAAATTAATCCCAGTTTAAGGAGATGAAAGGTATAGTTGGCCCTCATTGTGCTTTAATCTCTGTTACAAACAGATGAAACTAAGTCGAAAGAAGTGTCTAGTTCCACATGATGCTAGGGAACTGCCTTGAAGAGTTTAGTTGAGCAAATAGGCACCAGCACATACTTTTTTTAAAGTTGTTTTAATCTCTTAGTCTCTTTTTGCCAAACTACTAAGTTTCAGAGATGTAAACAAACCAACACTGGTTGTAAAGCAGTAGGGTGGGGGACAAACACAAGCATAATCACACACACATATATCCATATATATATGTGTATATGTGTGTGTTTGTGTGTATGTGTGCATATATATAAATATATATATATATATATATATATATATATATATATATATGTATGTATCTCTCCCTCTCTCTCTCTCTCTATATATATATATATATATATATATATATATATATATATATATATATATATATATATGTATATATACACACACACATATATATATATGCATGTATATACATACATATATATATATGTATATATATATATATATATATGTGTGTGTGTGTGTGTGTATTGGTGCCGGCGATATATGAAGCTCTCAGTCTTATCATTAAAAGCATGACACTGAGTATTAGTATTTTTGGTCGATAACTGATGAAGCAATAGGGTCCTTGTGTCTGTCCTGTGTGTACATTTTGTTGTATTTAATACATTTATCATCATCATCATCATCATCATCGTTTAATGTCCTTTTTCCATGCTCGCATGGGTTGGATGGTTTGACTGAGGTCTGGAAAGCCAGCAGCTGCACCAGGCTCCAATCTGATCTGGCCATGTTTCTACAGTTCGATGCCCTTCCAACCACTCCGAGAGTGTAGTAGGTGCTTTTTACGTGCCACCAGCACAGGAGCGAGCTAGGAAGCCCTGGCATCGATCACGTTTGGACAGTGCTTTTTACATGCCACTGGTACAGGAACCAGTCAGGTGGACTTGGCATTGACCACATTTGGATGGTGCTTTTCATGTGCCACTGGCATGGGAGCCAGTCAGGGGGCACTGCATCGACCATGTCATACATATATATATATATATAATGGTCAGCTCCTGTGAAACTGTTTAAGCCATGCCAGCATGGAAAATGGACATTAACTGGTGATGATGATATATTACGGGCTTCTTTCAATTTCTCTCTACCAAATCCCCTCACATGGCTTTGATCAACTTAGGGCTAGTAGAAGGCCGTTACCCAAAGTGCTGTACACTGGAATTGAACCCAAAACCACATGTCTGGCAAGCATGCTTGTTAATCACACAGCCATGTCTGTGCCAGTCTGAAGATGTCTGAAAATTAGATGAGACTGGCAAGGGTGGAGTGTCTACGCAATCAGGACCAACCAAGTTTTAAACAACAGTAACAACAACAACAACAGCCACAGCAACAACAACCACATAATTACTGTATATTGGCTGTTATTGAAGATAATTATTTTCCTTGGGAGTGAAAATGGGAGGATCTGATGTGGGTGGAATCTTTTCAATGTTTCCACAGCATCTTTAGTGTAGAAGTGTAAGTGGTGGTGATGGTGATTGTGTGGGGGTGATTGTGTGGTGGTTGGGTTGGGGGTGGGGGTGATTGTGTGGTGGTGGTGGTGGAGAGGGGTGGGGTGATTGTATGATGTTGGTTGTGGTTATGGTTATGGTGGTGATGGTGAAATATGTGCAGATGATAGTGATGATAATGATGATGATGACCACAAGAATGATGATGATTCAAAGCAGTTCCTGCTTAGTTAATGTAAAACCATTTGATCTGTTTCTAACTGCTTCCCCCCTCTCTCTCTCTCCCTCTCTCTTTCTTTCTCTCTCCTCCCCCCTCTCTCTCTGTGACTCATACCAATGCAATATTGGCTTTTAATGGACAACATTTATGAAGTAATAATGGCTATCATCAGTAAAGCTACAGATATCAGCAGAAGGAAATGCTAATGATGATGATGATGATAATAGTAAAAATAATAATAATAATAATAATAATAATAATAATAATTCTTTCTACTACAGGCACAAGGCCTGAAATTTGTGGGGAGTGGGTAAATCAACCACATTAACCCCAGAACTTGACTGTAACTTTATTTATTGACCCTGAAAGGATGAAAGACAAAGTTGACCTCAGTAGAATTTGAACTCAGAATGTAAAGACAGGCATCATACTGCTAAGCATCTTACCTGGAGGGCTAACAAGTCTGCCAGCTTGCTGCCTTAATGATAATAATAATTAATTCTGTTTTATTGGCCACAAGGGCTAATATAAATTAAAAACATGTAAGGACAAAGACAGGACGAAAGTTACAAAGGGTTTTGTTCAAAAAGAAAACGTTCGTGTAAGCAGTGAGGAAAACAGAGAAAGATATAACAAATAAAACTTCCAAATAATAATAGTAACAAGAATGATGATGAGGAGGAAGAGGAGGAGGAGGGGAAGTGGAGAAAGAGGAGGTGGAGGAGGAAAAGAAGAAGAAGAAGAAGAAAAAAGTAGTACATGAAGAAGTATACAAAGAAGGAGTACACAGAGAAGTAGGTGAATAAGGAGAAGAAGAAAAAGAACAACAATAATATCATCAAAAAATGATATAAGTAACAACAAGCAACAACACCAACAGTAATAATAATGATTTCAAATTTTGCCACAAGGCCAGCAATTTTGGGGGAGAGGATAAGTTGATTACATCAACCCCACTACTCAACTGGTAATTAATTTAACGACCCTGAAAGGATGCAAAACAAAAAGTTGACCTTGGCAGAATTTGAATTCAGAATGTAATGACAGACAAAATGCTGCTAAGCATTTCACCCAGAATGCTTAAGATTCTGTCAGCTTGCTGCCTTAAACAAAACAGCAAAGACAGCAGCAGCAGCAGTAGCAACAACAACAGCAATGATAATGATGATGATGATGATGATGACAACAACAATAATTTCTTTTTATTTGTCACCAGGGCAAAGGATGAGGAGGACAATACATATGATTTATTCATATTGTAAATGTGTATATAGATTGAGAAAGTAAGATGGATATATAAATGGATTATGTGAGTAGGTATACATGAGAAAGAGGGGAGAAAGAGAGAGAAGAGAGAGAGAGAGAGAGAGAGAGAGAGAGAGAGAGAGAGAGAGAGAGGGAGGGAGGGAGAGGAGAGAGAGAGAGAGGGATGGAGGGAGAGAGAGAGGGATGGAGGGAGAGAGAGAGGGAGGGAGGGAGAGGAGAGAGAGAGGGAGGGAGGGAGAGGAGAAAGGAATAAAAATAAGATAGGGGTAAAAGAGTAAAAAAAATAAGAAAAAATAAAAGTGAAGGTAATGATAGATATCATAAATGGGTTTTGTGAGTGGGTGTATATGGGAGAGAAAGGAGAAAGAGAGAGAGGAGAAATGGAATAAAAATAAGATAGGGGTGAGTAAGAATAAAAATGAAAATAAAATAAAAGTAAAAGTAATGATGGAGATATGTCAGTATTGCATGGGGCAGAGGTCAACCATTAAAGTTTCAGTAAAGTGGGGGTTACAAAGGACAATGTTATAGTGGTTAGTACAGATATTTAGAATTATATTTCAAGTATAATAGCAATTAAATGATGTGAGATAAAGGATTAAGAATTAAATTTAAAACTTAAAATTAAAACTTAAAACCTAAACTTAGAATTATAAACTAAGAAAAAATACACCCTAAAAACTACAAAACTAAAAACCACTGAAATGAAACTAACTAGCTTCTAAGATACTTATGTTGGAAATCCTAGCTATTTTCTAAGATGCTTATGTTGACAGAGGGGTAGAAGAAAAAGAAGAAATTATACACACACAAATACATACATATATACATACATATATACATACATACACATATATAAATATACATACGTATATACATACGTACATACATACATACATACACACACACATACATACATCATCATCGTTTAATGTCCGTTTTCCATGCTGGCATGGGTTGGACGGTTTGACTGGGGACTAGTGAGCCAGATGGTTGCACCAGGCTTCAATCTGATCTGGCAGAGTTTATACAGCTGGATGCCCTTCCTAATGCCAACCACTCCGAGAGTGTAGTGGGTGCTTTTACGTGCCACCGGCACAAGGGCCAGTTGGGTGATATAAATATATATAGTTCAATAATAAGATAAAGTCTTTATAAGAATTTATCAAGTAGCTAGCGTGAAAAAACCTCATAAGGGAAAAATCCATCATTTATTCCTTAAAATATATTTATCTATACATGAATGCCTCATGCTAAGAGGGACTCTAACTTCAAACTACCATAATAAACACATTTTTACTGAACGCGAGGAAATGCAACTCTCAAAGCTAGCCCCCTAAAAACAGACTAAACTGTAGATCATAACTTCGTAATTATTACAGTAATATGCACCTTTTACTGATCAGTACAGTATGGTCAAGACACATAAAAATAAACAAAAAATCAACATACCAGATGAACACTTCATGTATTCAGCATAGTACATAGAAGATTGTTTATCCTTATATATCTATGTAAGAGGCGGGCTTTTCGAATTGCACCTCGGTACATGTGTTTTTTCAGAATAAAATTCAGCACTGAATATATTCTGGTTATATTTATAATTCAATAATAGGATAAAGTCTTTTATAAAATTTATCAAGTAGCTAGCGTGAAAAAACCTCATAAGGGAAAAATCCATCATTTATTCCCTAAAATATATTTATTTATATAAGGGCATTAATACATAAATGCCTCACACTAAGAGGGACTCTAAGGTCAAACTGCCATAATAAACACATTTTTACTGAACGTATAATGACTATGGATGGATGTGTTATGTTTGTGATTTTGTTCGCATTTGGACCTATGGAAGAATCTAAAGGTGTGATAGAACCTCAACATTTAAAAAAGCATCATGTTTATTTAGTAATTGTGGTGAATTATGAATTAATATTTGGAAGGTTTCTTTTAGGCATGGTCCACAAATGGATCACTGGCCTGGGTATGGGACCCAGGAATCTATTATGGTCCATGATATCCTATATGGTACTTTTTTATTTATTAGATGGTGGATATGGTTACCTAGGGAGGTAGATTTGCTATGCTCCTCATACTTAAATGAGTTTATAGGCACAGAATATCTTTGTTTAAAATAATAGTAGATCCGAAAAAGTAGTTAGTAGAATTATGTTGTGGACCTTACATTTATATACTACTTTAAACCTTCTGTAGTGGGCTTGCAACAGGCATTTGGTTGTGGATTGGCAGTTGCAGCTATCTGTCTTATGAGTGTTATTAGTGGAAAGGGAAGATGTGATATTATTTATGGAGAAATTAAAATCAGAATTAAGTGTGTTAGTAGGAGATTGGATCGTATCATTATTATTGTTGTTATTATTATTATAACTATTATATTGTCATTAGTAGTAGCAATGGTATTATGATTATATGAATTCAGTTCCACTGCATAGCACCCCGTTTCAGTTTTTTTTTTTTTTTTGGTGAGTGTTTCTACAGAAACCCACTTTTTTGACTGCAGGAATTCCGAATCCGCAAAAAAAAAAAATCATTATTTCAAAATTTTAATCCCCACTCTACCACACCCCTACCTCCAATTTTTCACTATTTTAAGAAATTTTTTTTGGCGAAATACACAGAAAAATATGGAGATTATTATTCTGAAAAAATGTTTGTAAAATTTTAATTTTCCAAAAATAAAATAATAAATAAACACCTTCCCCTCCACCAGCACATCTGTGACAGAAAGTGAACATGTTGTGGTTGAGGGTCTTTTGGAATTAAGAGAAGTATGTAGAATTTAGTTTTTTTGCACACACACACACACACACACAACAAAATGATATTTAAAAATTTTTTTTCTTTTTTAGTAATTCATATTTAGAAAGTGGATCTTCAGTTTGGCTGTTGTTTCTAACTTGTCAGACTTTCCAGTTGGAGCATACTTAAAAATTGAAGATTTTGAAAACCCCAAAAACACGTTTTCAAAATTTTAAATTTCCCCCTCTACACCCCTCTGACAAAGAAAAAAAGAGGGTGGGGGAAATTAAAATTTTGAAAATGTGATTCATCGGTTAGCAGCTGTTTCTAGCATGTCAAGTTTTCTGTTTCGATACTTTTTATGCCTGTTATTTCAGTAGGAGGGAGAGGCGTTTATTTATTATTAATTTTTTTTTTGAAAACTTGAAATTTTACAAAATTTTTTTTTTAGAATCATAATCTCTGTATTTTTCTACATATTTCACCAAAACGATTTCTAAAAAAAAAAAGTGAAAAATTGGCAATTTTTTTGCAGATTCTGAATCTCCACAGTCGAAAAAGTGGGTTTCTGTGGAACCCCCAGGCAAAAAAAACTGAAACGGGGCACGATCCATGTCCTTTACTTCCGCCCAGGGCTTTAAGAATGCCATATAAACCCCTCATAACATATTATATATATATTTTTGAATTTCCAGACAATTTTTGCAAATTTGTATTCTACATATGGGACTTGATACGATTATGCAAAAAACAAAAACAAAAAAACTGTAGGGGTGCGTGATTTAAGGCCTATTTACCTGTTATTTTTAGCACACTTCACAACCACCACAATGACAAAAAAAAAACGAGTAAACAACACGTATTTTATAGTTTTAAGCAGTCAACATGCATCTAATGCAATAAACAGCACATTACAAATGAAATATTTCTCAAAAAAAGAAACTTATAGCACAAAGCTAAAATTTATCCCAAAACAAACTAGCACATTACAAATTGAATATTTCTAAAAAAATTGCTTCTCCAATCTTAACTGGATAACAAAGCAAGTCTTCTGCACGAATGTAGGACAAACTCCACCTAGGACAAAACCCCCTCGGACAAAACCCCCATAGTTAAAGTGTGAAAGCAGACAAAGCCCCCTCGGTTATATTTTTCAGTTATTTTTCGTTTTTTCCCCCTTTTTCTTGTTTCAGTCATTAGTCGGTTGTCATACTGGGGTACTGCCTTGAAGATTTTTAGTATCGACCCCAGAATTTTTTTTTCCTTTTTACTTGTTGCAGTTATTAGACTGCAACCATGTAGTATTTTTAGACGACTGTATGGAACCCAGAATTTTTTTAAAGGCAAGTCAAAGCCACCTCAGTGATAGATTTAATGTTTTTTTTTGTGTTTTAAAAATATTGAGAGCCTCCTCTGGAAAATGAAACATATTAGCCACTGCCACTGCTACCATCATTTACATAACAATTATACTCATCATCATCATCATCATTGTTATAATTGATTTAATGTCCACTTTTCCTTTCTTGTATGGGGTGGACAGAATTTGTTGAAGCAAATTTTCTATAGCCAGATGTCCTTCCTGTTGCCAACCCTCATCTGTTTCCAAGTAAGGTAATACTTTTCCATGGCCAGACACTTTTCGGCAAGATATTGGAAATGAATGACACTGCATGTATGACTTATATATATGTATATACATATATATAGTCTGCAGATGAGATCCAGAGATTCTCAGTATAGAAGACGCTTAATAGTGCTCAAGCGATTCAAACTTAGACACTGAAGTCTTTACAGGGGATCAATTCTATGGGGTAAAGAATGGCTATAAGAGGGATCCAGTTGAGCAAATATAGAAGCAATTACCTGCATAATTATATATATATAATAATATTAGGGACAAAATCCAAAATTACAGGTAAAATCTCAATTAAAATCAATTAAAAAAATTAATATCCCTTAAATTATATATATATATATATATATATATATATATATCTACTGACCGAGACCTTTGGAAATGTGCTGTGCGTGAGAAGACCCGGCAAGCCAAGTAAGATCATTGCCAGTGCCCCTGGACTGGTTCTTGTGCGAGTGGCACATGAGATGCACCATTTTGAGCATGGCCGTTGCCAGTACCGCCTGACTGGCTCCCGTAGAATTTTCGAGCGAGATCGTTGCCAGTGCCCCTGGACTGGCTTGTGCGGGTGGCACATAAAAGACACCATTTCGAGCGTGGCCGTTTTCGTGCGGGTGACACGTAAAAGCACCCACTACACTCTCTGAGTGGTTGGTGTTAGGAAGGGCATCCAGCTGTAGAAACTCTGCCAAATTAGACTGGAGCCTGGTGTTGCCATCCGGTTTCACCAGTCCTCAGTCAAATCGTCCAACCCATGCTAGCATGGAAAGCGGACGTTAAACGATGATGATGAAGATGATATATATATATATATATATTAATACTAGGGATGAAAATTTACAGGTATATATATGATGGTCGTCTACTCCTTATGCAGAGTTTGACCACCTCCTGTACCTACACCTTAGCACCATCATGACATCTGATGTGACTTTTTAAACCAGATGCTGTTTTTAAAAGACACCCACATAGATTGCAAATCCAATTTGGACCACCAAGAGCTGCAGATAACTTCTGATCTTTGTGGATCTTAAAATGTCTTTTGAGGTCTCTGTTAGATTTGCAAAGCTTCTGGTATACATTGTGCACAGTGTGTACAGACATATAGGCAGAATAGTTGGTGGAGGTTTGTTTTCCATGGGTTTACAACTGAGATTTCAGCCCAGTAAAAGAAGGCATGGTCTGTCATGGACTGTGCACACAAAAAGGTCATTGTGATTCACCTTCTCAGTTGTAACATTCTGCCTTAAATCTCTTTTGAGTCTTACATGCCTTATCCTATCCTCTTCAAATGATTACACTCTACACTTTTGTTCGCCATCCAGCTCGATCCAAAGCAAAGGTTTCTATGTTCTCTGGATCCATTCTAGGTGACTTTATAATAATCCTTGTGCCATCCTTAAACCTTTTTTTAGGTTTACGTCAATAGTGTTTCCGCTCCACAAGCTCACCATAAATATATATAATATTAATATTTAGCAGAAGTACTTCTGATAAATATTAACAATATTAAAACTGAACCTGAAATCATCTTAATCTTGCCAGTCTTACTCTTACTGGTTTAAAGAGATCATGAATAAAGCACATACGTGCACACATACACACACACGCACATGCACACACACGCACATGCACACACACACACACACACACACACATAACCATTCTTCATTTATATTTTATATTTTACTTGTGTCAGTCATTAGACTGCAGCCACCTTGAACAATCTTAGTTGAACATAACCCCAGTGCGTACTGCTTTTAGGGAAGCCTGGTACTTATTTTATTGGTCTCTCTTGTCTAACTGCAAAGTTACAGGGATGTAAACACACCAACTTTGGTTGTCAAGTGTGAGGTGGTAGGAGGACAAACACATACACAAAGATCTACACACACATACCCATATATATATGTACATAGGGCTTCTTTCAATTTCTGTCTACCAAATTCACTCACAAAGTTTTGATCAACCCAAGGCTATAGTAGAAGAAATTTGCCCAAGGGGCCACCCAGTGGAACTGATCTTGGAACCTTATAGTTGAGAAATAATGTTCTTATACAACCACACCTGCACCTAACAAAATAGAGAATTGGAAATCTTTTGGTATCATTTATTCACCGTTACTCCTATTTCATTTGCTTATAGGAATTACAGTTTTACATATTAGATAGACATGTAAGGAATTTCTGAATGTGTTTTAAGAAGAAACAGATGGGATTTCCCCAAACTACTTCTGCAATAGCCTTGAATAGCATTAAATAGCTATAGAATTAAACTCTATATCAATCATAAGGGTACACAAGGCACCTACCTGCTAGAAAGAGGAATTAAAACCCTCATTTAAACCACCAATAACACTGAAAAATATGACAGATAATCAACAGTAGTCGGGTGAATGGGTAAAATAATTTGTAACATACCAATATAGCCCAATGCTATATATTTTGGTATTTGGATATACTTGGATCATGATTTCTGGTTCTGGCGAAAAGCCTTACCTTCATCGGCAAGTCTTACAAATTGAAAAGATTTTCAACTTGTCACTTTGAACGTTGGCAGATTTTCTGATTTTCTGTTGTATATTTCAGTGTTATTAATGGTTTAAATGAGGGTTTCAATTCCTCTTTATAGCAGGTAGATGCCTTGTGTGCCCTTATGATTGATATAGAGTTTAACTCTATAGCTATCTAATGCTATTTAAGGTCTGTAACCACCTATATTATTGTTGTTGTTATTATCAATTATTTATATTACTGCAGATAATAATAACAATAACATTCTGAATATTTACTCCTTATTACTATATATATGTATATATATATAAAATTTTGAGGATTCTAGAGAATCAAGTATTTTAAATAGTGAGAGCACCAAAGTCGGCTTGGTAATTATACTTTTGTGTACAAACAATGTATATTGAAATGTACATACTCACTACAGTGAACATGAATTTGTTCACCAGTTATTCATACATTCACAAGTCACTGACTGAATACACAAAATGTCATCAAGTTCATACATGGGTACACTCACTGCACTTATTGTACCGCCATCTAAAGACTCCAGATCCAAACATCTGAAACAGCTGTAGTGAACCACAATCTGTCTGTTGTGTTATGTATATATATATATATATATATATATAGGGATTTATGTATATATTAATATTATCTTGGTTGAAAAAACTTCAATAATGAAAATATGTTAATAGTTACCAGGGTAGCAAAAACCACAAAAACTGGGATATCATACCTGATTAATAGGTAGAAATACCAGGTTAAAGTGATGTATTTTGAGTAGATATGAAGAATAATAATAAATGGAGCAAAACGCATATAAAGGAACTTATTGATTATATGCGTTTTGTTCCATTTATTATTATTCTTCATATATATATATATATATATATATTAATATTATATTGCCTGTATATGTATATGTGTATATACATATATATGTATATGTGTATTACATCCCTGTATATACATATACAGGCAATATAATATTAATGGATGCTTAACAGAGGGATGTTTATCCCTTTTGACCAGTGCAAAGGTTGACTGATCCCAATCAACCCTCATACCAGTCAAAAGAGATAAACTTCCCTCTGTTAAACATCTATTAATGTTATACCGCCTGAACAAATGAATCCATGAAGATGATCAAACCGATGCCCATGGATACTATAGACTACACTGTAATCATCCTAGGAATTCGAACTGTGATCTCAAGAGGCCTGTGATTTGTGAAAATGCGTATGTAGCGATGCATTAAATGTTTATAGATTCCATCCAAGGATTGTTATTATATTTCTCCTACATTATATCAGTACAGCTCGATGCAATCCCCAAAAGCTGGTTCACCAGTCAGCATCATTAGACTGTAGCCAGCATAATGGAATAGGAAGTTTATTTGCATATTCAAAATGTTTCCCGTAAACAATTTTAAAAGATATACTTATACATATATATACTTACACATGCACACATACAAATGCACACACACACACACACATATGTATGTATATGTATATATACATACACACACACACACAACACACACAATGGAATTCTTTCAGTGTCTTTCTACCAACTTCATTCACAAAGCTTTGGTTAACCTGGAACTGTACTACAAGACCCTTGCCCTGGGTACCACACAGTGACATAGAATATGGAGTCATAATTGTGCCAACCAACATTTAAAAACTGGCCTATTGTGCAACAGAAGAAAAAAAAAAGCAAGATAGAAGAGACCAATTTATTTTAGTATTAGAATTCAAATATTTTCTTAATTTTGATTCCCCCAGGTTTCCATACAATTCTGTAATTATTAATTGGCAATCTTAACACTTCACTCTGCAAATAACTTCACCTAATTTGGCATTTCCTTCCCTAGTGAAGTTTTAAGTTTCTGATAAACTCTTAGGATCTTTACAGTTACTCAGTTTTACACAGTGTTGGACAATGCCAAAGAGCTTCTCCCTCTTTAAAGAAATTCAAAGAAGTAGACATAAAGACAATCAAGTTTTAGGACAAGAGAATAAAAAAAGTAGCGATTCTTAAGCTTTTCATGCTTTTCTTGAAAACTACTCTAGTGTTAACCCTTTGCCTGTCCGGAGTATCACATGAGATACACAGGACATATTTCCCTGGTGTCCATGCATCATTTAAGATACACATTCCTAATTTTTTCAGCTACAAGGTGTAGCAGTGTAGTAAGAAGCTTACTTCCCTACCATATTGTTTCAGGTTCAGTCCCATTGTGAAGCACCTTGGCCAAGTGTCTTCTACTATAATCTCAGGCCAACCAAAATGGATTTGGCAGATAAAAACTGAAAGAAGCTCATTGTGTATATATATATATATATATATATATATATATATATATATATATATATATATGGATCAAAACAGTATCATTCAAATTCGTTGGCACTCATGAGTTTCAAGCGTGATGCTAGTTGTCAACCCATTTTGAATCTGAATGACAGAAGCTGATTGAAAGGTGGATTGTGATTGGTCGAAGAAGGTCACCGGTGTCGTGGTTTGATGTTGGTAAATGGGTAACAATTAGTTGGAAAATACTGCATAGTGAACAGGAAATTAACCATGTGGTGGACAGGAAATAGACTAAAAGTCAGTCAGGTTGTTGGCAGGGAAGTAAGAAGGGGTGGCATGTGTAAGTATATAGTTCTATATGTGGGTGTGCAGACGTGCGCATATAGTTTTGCATGTATGTGTATATTGATGCGAGTGTGTGCATCTGTACATGGGCATGCATGTGCATGTCTGCACATACACACTTGGATGAACACACACACTCTTGGATGAACATGCACATGCATACATGCATACACTCACATACGTGCATACGCACACATGCATATTCATTCATATGTACATATGTATATTTGCATGCATGTATGCATGCAAACCAATGTGCATGCACACACATGTACATGTGCATTTTCGTGCACATGTGCACAAGTATCCACGCACAAAACAAGCATTGGGAATTGGTAAGTGTTGGGGGTTGGTATGCGTTGAGGGTTGGTATGCATTGGGGGTTGGTATGCATTGGGGGTTGGTATGCATTGGGGGTTGGTATGCATTGGGGGTTGGTAAATGGTGGTCCTGCTTGTGGGGTTGGTTGGTAACAGTGTTCTTGATGCAGGCAGTGCTAAGTAGCGGCTGGTGCTAAGGTAGTATATCCGAGTTGTCAGCAGTCAAAGGCCTGAAATTTGCCAGAAGGGCATATCTCTGGTGATGGCAATACAATAAATTGTATTTTTTGTTGATGGTTGCTGTGAGTTGTTGGAGGATATGCAATTTTGCGCATCAGTATACACATGCACACAAAACTATATGAGTGCATCAGTTCACTCACATATAGAACTATATACTTGCACATGCCACCTCTTCCTACTTCCCCCAACTAACTGTTACCCATATACCAGCATCAAACCATGACACTACTTGCTTTTCCTTGACCAATCGCAGCCCACCTTATAGTAATAACAATCAACTTCCGTCATTCAAATTCAAAATGGCTGACAACTAGCATCACACTTGAAACACAGGTGTACCAATGAATTGGAATCAAATTGTTTTGATCCCTACATGTAACTCTCAATAAATTTGTTTGTCCACTCACTTGTATATTTGTGTGTGTGTGTGTGTGTGTGTGTTTGTGTATCTGTGTGTGTGTCTCTGCATCTATGTTTGTTCCCCCCCACCACCAGTACTTGACAACTGTTGTTGGTGTGTTTACATCCTTGTAGCTAAGTGGTTCAGCAAAAGAAAATAAGTACTAGGCTTTATTAAAAAGATAAGTACAGGGCAGGGGAGGGCACGATTTGACTAAAACCCTTCAAGACAGTGCCCCAGTATGGCTGCAGTCAAATGACTGAAACAAATAAAAGATAAAAAATATCAGATTAACGTGAGACTTATGAAAGGAAAGCTTTGTATTTCACACAAACTAGGGCAAACTTATGACAATGCTTTGGATAGACAAAGGGTTAATTGAATTTCATTGGTCCAAAGCATTGAATCTTAACACTTTAGCTTCTGTAGTGTTATCTCTAGATAAGACTCAAACTTTTGGGATAGGCTGCTAATCTAACAAATGGGAATAGTAAAATTCAGTGATTTGATAACAGATACAAAAGAAATCACGGATAGAGATATGAACCTGTGAATCATGACCTGTTAGGGGCATGTACCTTACTGACTCAGCCTTATGTCTTCAAAATCTCTTTACAGAATGAAATGATTTAGCACAACTGGTTGGACATTCAGTCTGTTTTGGTAACAGTATATTTTGGCACTGGAGGCAAACAGATAGATATGCACAAGTGCACACAGAAATATACACATACAGATAGAAGGATTGAGAGAGAGAGAGAGAGAGAGAGAGAG
>NC_142929.1:79274472-79284472 GCF_046866305.1 Octopus bimaculoides
TGATGACGATGATGCTGCTGCTGCTGCTGATGATGATGATGATGACAACAACGATGATGATAATGATCATGATAATGAACCATCTGACTTTAATGATTAATTAGTATATTGTTTAGTACATGTAAAGTACTAAGGTGGTAAAGGCTGTTTCTGAATTTGCATTTGAAGACTAATCTTTCAAGACTAATTGCAAAAGGTAGACATTTTAATTAGATAAACTTTCTATTAGAGTTCTCCATCTTTTGTGTTAGTTTCATTTGCCATGGATTAGACCAAACCTACTTTGGAAGGCTAAATATGCACCTAGGCAACAAACCAGAAATTTCTAAATCTTTGTGCATATATATATATATATATATATATATATATATATATATATATATATATATATATACATATATATATACTGGAGTAAGCACATAAATGTGAAACAAGGTGGTAAAAAGAGTACTCAATACTGTAATATAACTATGTACATGTATCTGTGTATATTTAGTGCATATATGAGTATATAGATGGCTTAGTATGTGTATATGTTGCTGAAAAATATTTATGTAATAAAGCATGAAAATTTTTAATTTTAATTTTAATGTATTAATTGATTTATATTTTGTATATAATTATTTACCAGATGTATTTAGAATCAGTGTTTTGATTTAGGGTTTTTTCGATTTTACAAGAGGAATATATCCTGAATTTATATTGTTCATTGCATGCTTAAGACTGTTAGTTGAAAGGATCAATGAAACAAAGCCATTTTGAAAGGTGTATCCTTTAAACTAGTTTTATATTTGATTATATCGGCATTTCTGTTCCATTCTAAAAAAAACTGTCCGATGAACGGGAACGTGAAACTTTGAGTAACAGTTTTTGTGATATTTCTGCTGCTTTTAATAAAGTATATATATATATATATTTAAAATTTGTTTACAGGGAACATTTTGAATATGCAAATAAAGCTCCTATTCCATTATGCCGGCTACAGTCTAATGATGCTGACTGGTGAACTAGCTTTTAGGGATTGCATCGAGCTGTACTGATATAATGTAGGAGAAATATAACAACAACAATCCTTGGATGGTATTTATAAACATTTAATGCATCGCTACACATGCATTTCCACAAATCACAGGTCTCTTAAGATCACAGTCCATATTCCTGGGATGATTACAGTGTAGTCCATAGTATCCATGGGCATTAGGTAGATCATCTTCATGTTTCTTCAGGTGGTATAACATTAATAGATATTTACCAGAGGGATGTTTATCCCTTTTGACCAGCCAGTATAAAGGTTGGTTGTCTTATTACTACACACATACACATACGGTTCAAAATTGTACAGAAATAAAAACAAAAGATAGAGCCTGAAATATTGTTGGGAGATACATGATGTATTTTTTTTATAAATAAGCTTATTTACAGTATCATAAAAGCATGGAACTATTAGTAGCTCTTTTGGTTGTGTAATAAATCAATATATATATATATATATATATATATATATATATATAATCTGTATTAAATTAAGAAAATAAAATAGAGTTGTTGGTTAATATTTATTCATTTATAAATTTAGAATCATTTCATCCTACAACTGTTTCCATTCGTACTCATTAAATAAATTACAAATTTATGCATTAAATTTGCATTTATAAGTTACGAGCAAAATATCATCATGAATAAGAGGTTCATATATCCTCTAATTAACTTATATATATATTAGACAAAAAGAGATAACAAAGCCAAGGCTGTGAGGAATTTTCATGAGATTTATGAGGAAAGAGATATAGATATAGTCTTACAGCTGTTTCTGGGATATTATGGATATCCCTTCATCAGAGACGATGTGAAATGGTTAAAAAGAGGTAAATGTTTGAGTTTGAAATAAGGAATTATTGTGATAAAGGAGGAGATAGGGAATAGAGAGGGAAATATGAGAATGAAATTAGAAATAAAATATAAAACATTGTAGTTGCAGTTTCATTATTCGAGTAAAAAAGTTTCCTGTACATGGTTTGTAAGTTCCAATAGTAGTTCATGTTTAGTCATTTCTAAGA
This sequence comes from Octopus bimaculoides, assembly GCF_046866305.1. Taxonomy (NCBI): domain Eukaryota; kingdom Metazoa; phylum Mollusca; class Cephalopoda; order Octopoda; family Octopodidae; genus Octopus; species Octopus bimaculoides. Next base: position 79,276,530 of record NC_142929.1, read on the forward strand.
ATGGAGCCATGGATTCTGTGTTGCTCATTCAAAGGGGTTTTGTGGTGTGAATGAAAATTTGAGAATGTATTGGTAGTATTTATGGATAGATGGGCAGGGGTTGGGAAGATGTGTATGATTAGAAAGAGGAGATAGGTCAAAATGAAAACAGGAAGAGAAAATGAGAGGAAGAAAGAAAGAAAAAAGCAAAAGAAAAAATTATGATAAAAGGGAGAGAAAAGAAGAGAGAGAAGAGAAAATAGAAAGAAAAGTGAAGAAAGGATGACAGAAGTGAGAAAAGGAGTGTTAGTTGGTGTTCAAGATAATGTGATGGGAGGATGGGGGAGGAGTGGGGAGGGGTGGATAAGAAGACATAAGAATGTAAGGAGTGAATAAGTTTGAGATATGTGAGTAGGGGTGATATGATAGGGCTGTATTAAGGGATGTGGAGAGAAAAGGTATGGGTGGGGTAATACCAAAGTGAGCAGCAGTTTTAATAGTAAAATTTAAAGTGGAGGGAAGAATACAAGGATGGCAAATTTCGATAAACAGACATATGTGATAGGTTAGTGTGATAGGTTAGTGTGATAGGTAGGAACCAGAGAAGTGAGAAGGAAGGTATAATGACATAGTACATGCGCACATACATACATATACATGTGTGCACATGCATACATACATATACACACACACACACACATACACACATATATATAAATATATATAGATATACATAAGCATATGTACACACATATACATACACATGCATGCTCATGCACATCCATAAATGCATTCATACACGCATATGTGTGCGCATACATATATACATGCATACGCACATTTGCTTACACACAGTCACATACACATGTGAATACAGGTACTTATATATTCATAAATGCACATACACACTCTCATAAGTATTTCTATATACATATGCATATACATAGACATACACAGACACATACATATATATATATACATATATATATATATATACACACACACACACACACACACACACACACACATATATATACACATACCCACATACATATACATACATACATATATACATACATAAAAAATATATATGTGCACACATTTACATACACACATGTATCTGTTTGTTTGTCCATAAATGTAGTATTAAATGATTGAGATCCCTAAAGTAAAGTTAAAAAATTATAGATTAAAAATTAAAAGTAAAACGGGAGATAAAGGAAAATTAAGTAGGGTTATTGGGGATTACCTAGGGGGTCTTGTGGATATATGCTGTGTGGTTATTTAATTTGCATTTAGATTTGTGGTAAAATTTGAAGGTATAAAAAAAGCGGTGGTTGCATGTACTTAGGGCCTCATTATATTTATTATGTAGTGTTAAGGGGTTGTATTTTATACTTCTATACACCACTTTACTCGAATAATGGAACTGCATCTACAATGTTTTATATTTTACTTCTACTTTCATTCTCTTATTTCCCTCTATATTTATCTCCTCCTTTTCCACAATAATTCCTTATTTTGAACTCAAACATTTACCTCTATTTAACCATATTACATTGTCTCTGAAGATAGGACATCCATAATATCCCAGAAACAATTGTAAAACTATATGTATATCTCTTTCCTTATAAATGTCCTGAAAACTCCTCACAGCCTTGGCTTTATCTCTTTTTGTCTAATATATATATATATATGCATGCTAATACAAGACTCACATTAAACTCCTCACTTGTATCACTATTAAACCAAGTATTTAACTACGGTCTGTCCATAGCACTTACTTATTGTTACCTGCCACTCTTTGGGTCCTTTAGATACCAATACCTTTTATATATGTATATACACACACACATATATATATACACATATACTTAGAATATACATACATACATACATACATACACACAAACAAAAATACCCTGTTGTTGATGTTGAAATTCCAATGAAGGAGTCTTGGATATTGGTTAGACACCAGTTCTTTCTCTATTGGCAAGAAACCTTGAAATAATCTGAACAATGACATACATACATACATACATACATACATACATACATACATGTATGCATACACATACATACATATACAGAAGTTGAAGCTTCTTGAAGAGAAACATTATTGATCATCCAAGTGATTGATGAAAGGAAGCAGCATGACAATAAATAAGCAAAAATATTTGGAAAGACATTGAAATAATTATTTGTCATCAAGATTTGATATATTGCTGTAAAAATAGCTGAAAATTGTTGCTTCATCCATTAACTGGTCAATAGATTCAATATATTACATGTAGAACATGTATTGTATTTTCACATGCATAAACATGTGATATTCTCATATCTCCAGTATCATATGTTTAATACTCTTGAAAGCAATGAAAGCATATGCTAGTAATGAAGTTTTAGTGCTGATATATGACTGGATGAGTTTTGTTTTTTCATTTGCCATCTAACAGAGTATGGTAAATTCATCATGATGGCTGTGCAGTAAAAAGCTTGCTTCCCAACCACATGGTTCTGGGTTCAGTCCCACTGTGTAGCACCATGGGCAAGTGTCTTCTACTATAGCCTTGGGCTGACTAAAGCCTTGTGAATGGACTTGGTAGAAGAAATTGAATGAAGCCTGTCATATATATATAGTGAGAATTTACAAAAAAAAAAAGACGAAGACGGGTGTGTAAACAATAAACAGATGTATTAGTTTAATGGTCGGGAAGTGAGAAAGTCTTACCTTTTGAGCCTACGCTCTTCGATAGAAAGGAACACAGAAATAAACAGGGAGAGAAAATAGAAAAAGGTTTAGTGGCTAGCGATCTATCATGGTGAATGCCAGACAAATACATATTCATATATATATATATATATATATATATATATATATATATATATAAATATATATATATATATATATATATATATATATATATATATAAATATATATATATAAATATATATAAATATATATATATAAATATATATATATAAATATATATATATATATATATATATATATATATATATATATATATATATATATATATATATATATATATATATATACTAACATCTTTGTATCTGTGTTTGTCCCCCCACCATCGCTTGACAACTGATGCTGGTGTGTTTACTATTCTGCAACTTAGCAGTTCGGCATAAGAAACTGATAGACCAAGTACAAAGAATAAGTCCTGGGGTTGATTTTGTTGAATAAAACCCACTAAGGCGGTGCTCTAGCATGGTTGCCGTCATGTGACAGAAACAAGTAAAAGAATAAAAGAAAGAATTCATTTTAACACTTTAGCATTTAAACCGGCCATATCCAGCCCAAAGATTCTACTTGTCTTATGTTCAAACTGTGCATGCCTAACTTCTCACACCTACCCTACAATGTCATTATAAAATTAAGCAATCACATTATGAAAATCTCTTAGTTACAAGATAATGCATGATTAATTCAAAATAATGTGAATAAATAAGCATTACATTTGACAGAGTAATTTGAATGCTAAAGGGTTAAAGTCTATTTTTCCTTACTTGTATGGGTGAGACAAAAGCACATTGGAGCTGTGTTTTCTTTGACTGGATTCTTCTCTTGTTATCGATTCACATTTAGTTGCAAGCAAGATTATAATTTCCCAGTTTAATCAACCACAAACAGCCAAGACATGTTTATGAGGACAAATGGAAACAAATGACACCAGATGAACAAGAATTTTGTTTACAAATATTATGCAACACACACACACACACACACACACACACACACATGCACAAACACAGACATACTCATACATCATCCTCGTCATCATAGATGATAGGTTAGCAGATTTACGTACAAGTCGTTGCGTAGGAACCTTCTTAAACACACAGCCACGTTTGCACCTCAATAACGTTTTGATAATTTAAAAAAAAATTTCATGCTCTAAGTCAAATAGAATATTTTGATATGCTCTGAATTGCAGCAATAATTTATACCCATCTAGGTACCTACTCACAGCTAAGTTGACGGAGCTAGTGTGATCATTCTAATTAACAGGCTAGGCACTCTCATTAGCTGGCTGTCTGCTATCTTATTAATTCAACTATTAGAAGACACAAAAACAAACTCACTGCTTTGACATCCATCTGAAATAGCAAGGAAACATGGAATTCGTTTATAAAGAAAGTTCTGAAAACTTCCAGAAAGTTTCAGTCTTGTTTGACCTCTAGTATCTCTTGTAGAAAACACAAATATTTATAAACTTCATTTCTCAATATCACAGGATGCATTCACACACAGACTCATGCACACACACACACACACACACACACACACACACAAATAGACATGCACACAAATACACATAAACATACATAAGCATATACACATGCACACAAGCACACCTCCATACACACATACATACACAACCTCATATACACATGCACTCAAACACACATACATGCAAACAAGCATATATTCACATTCACAAAAGCACAAAAACGAACACGTCGAGTCACTATACATACATCACTGCCTCTTGAAAGAATAAAAAACATTCTTTTATAATCTCATTTCTAAATGCAATGAAGTGAAATGTCAACTGCAAGGACCAACACCACAGTGTAATCTGGTGTGACATTCTTAAAGTTCTGTTAGACCATCCACTTGGATTGTTACTTTTTATTAACATTATAAAGTTGAGAAACAATACTGATTTTATTCATGGAATATGGGGAAAATGTATGTAATGTAGCAAACAGGACAAATTATGTTGATTACAGGGAAATGTGTACATACATAAAAGTGTAAAGTATCAAATAGGTGTGTGTATCAATCAAACTATGTGTATATTAGAGGGAGATGTGTGGATACACAGGAGTGAAGTATAAAATAGATGGGCTGTATAAATCAGAGTGTATATATTAGAGGAAGTGTATGGGTACATATGAGAGTAATGTATAAAATAGATGGGGATATAAATTATGGTCTTAAACATTTAGTGGGTGAGTTTGTGGCTTAGGCTCATCTAAACATAATAGGAGATACCTAAGAACTACAGTAATAACAGCAACAGCAGCAGCAATAACAACAACAACAGGATCTCTCTTCTGTACACATTTAGAAAAAAAAAAACACAAACAGCCAAGCATATACACACACATATGCATATACACACATATATATATGTACATACATATATACATACATACATATATATATAAATTTGCATGAAGCATAATGATGCTTAAAAAGCATATACCTACTAGAAATAAGAGCTAAAGTGTTATAATTTTAGCTCTTATTTTTAGTAGGTGTATGCTTTTAAGCATCATTACGCTTTGTGCAAATTTATAATTCATAGCTATATAATGCTATTTTGCCTGTGTTCCACCTATGTTACTGCTGTTGATACCATCAATTTTAAACTTTATCCATAAACGATATTAACAGTAGTGACATCTTATTTCAAATCTTAGTGTTTGAATGTTTTGCATATATATATATATATATATATATATATATATATGGTGAGAATGGATGAGGATAGCTGCGTGAAAAAGTGCCACACCCTAACAGTTGAGGGAACCCGTGGAAGAGGTAGGCCCAGGAAGACCTGGGCTGAGGTGGTGAGGCAAGACCTTCGTACATTGGGCCTCACCGAGGCGATGACTACTGACCGAGACCTTTGGAAATGTGCTGTGCGTGAGAAGACCGGGCAAGCCAAGTAAGATCGTTGCCAGTGCCCCTGGACTGGCTCTTGTGCGGGTGGCACATAAGATGCACCATTTTGAGCATGGCCGTTGCTAGTACCGCCTGACTGGCCTCCGTAGGATTTTCGAGCGAGATCGTTGCCAGTACTCCTCCACTGGCTTGTGCGGGTGGCACATAAAAGACACCATTTCGAGCGTGGCCGTTGCCAGTATCGCCTGACTGGCCTTCGTGCAGGTGACACGTAAAAGCACCTACTACACTCTCAGAGTGGTTGGCGTTAGGAAGGGCATCCAGCTGTAGAAACTCTGCCAAATTTAGATTGGAGCCTGGTGTTGCCATCCGGTTTCACCAGTCCTCAGTCAAGTCGTCCAACCCATGCTAGCATGGAAAGCGGACGTTAAACGATGATGATGATGATGATGATATATATATATATATATATATTATATGTATTTATCTTCTCTAAGTTAATAATTAACTCGGACAAAATAAATTGGTTAATAGATACCAGGGTAACAAAGATCACAAAATGACTGTGGTGTAACTCCTGTTTATGAGGTAGAGACTCCTTGTTATTTTGGGTACTTGAGTAAATATATAAATTTAGTAAATGGAGTAAAACACATATGTTAAATGAATTCTTTTATTTCCAACATACATTTCGAAGATTACAAATTATACCTTCCATAGGAATAGGTGATGTTGATAAGGATGTAATCTTCTCTTCAGGGAAATACATAGGAACCAGCTTAACCGTAAGACATTTTAACCGAATATGATAACTGTAGTTAGAGAAGATTGCTACGTAATTTATTTGAAAAAGTCGTTGGAGGCTGGAACGCTACTAGACAGTACATTGGGTAAGAAGGGAAGAAAAGAAGGAAAAAGGGAAATTTAGAGTTTAGAATTAGGAGATAATAAGATGATTTAAATCCGATAAAAATTGGAGATGAATGTTTTATTTATAATGGGACCATAAAGGGGAGTTAATCTTGTATTACTTCGCCAATATCCACCCGAATTTCCAACCATTATTCGTCCTTTAGAGATAGAAACAAATGAAATACCATGAGCCTTAACAAATTAGTTTGGGAACTTAAAGACAATAGCATAAAATTTAAATTAGACTGGTTAATTCTATCCATATCTAGACCATATGACAAAGGTAAAAAATTTTGCCCATTATGCAATACGGAACTGTTCTTCATTTTATTCTCGAAGAATAAACTGGTGAACACGTTCATCAAAAACTCATACAGATGTAAACATTGGCAGCAACACGTGTTTTTTGCCTTCAGATAAAAAAATACTTATTTATATAACACTAACAACTCAACTTGTAACATATTAGTCCCTCAAATAATTCAAGAGACACATGTTAATTATACCTTTATATGTAAAAAGATATGGTAGACTTATCTCGTTTGATATATGTTATCTAAACACTCTTAATTTGTGAACCCAAATTAGAACACCAATAACATCTATAAACATATACTAAAACATTACTTTCAGTTCAATTTAACATAAACATTACTTCGTACAATGTTCAATACGCTGTGCTCAATTAACCTTATTCACTTGATTTCATACTTCTTTGTACATCCATATCATTCATTTACTGCTTTCACTTCATTCAGCAAAAATAATAGTTATTTATCATGTTCCAAGTTATATTAGTGGCAGTATTCTACGTCTACGAATTCCATTTGTCATCTTAAACTTTCTTAGAAACATCTAAAATTCTGAAAACAATCATAGTTCACTTGTTTACATTCATTGTAAGATGAATCCAAAACATTTAAATATTCTCTTCTCTCTGCTCTATGACGTATAAATTACTGAACGATATAACATTCTATTTCATCTCTTGGAAGATCCTTGGAACAACAGATATAGAACGTGATTACCGAAGTAAACTTTGGTAATAATATTAACTTAGTCTTTACAAGTAATTTTTACTCCTTCAACCCCTTCTTCTTGCCCCTTTCATTTACATCTAACTTAACAACATAATCCATCTCTGTAGATTAATAGACCACCCCAATACCTTTATTAATTGTCAATCATTTAATATCTTACTAATTAATATAAGAATCACTTTCCTATACATATTGCACTGCTTTAATATCATTCACCACACAACTACCGTGTGTATATATGTACTAAGGAGTGTATACAAGTGCGCGTATGTGTCCCTGTGTATACATATATATGTGTGTGTGTGTATATATGCGTATGTATGTTTGTGTATATATACATGTGTGTACACATT